>NW_025937347.1:652393-663934 GCF_000764305.2 Hyalella azteca | reverse complement strand
GAACGACTGCATGAGCACCATCCCACACGACAGCAGCCGGGTAACTAAAGAGCAGCGTCTTCAGGTTGTCAATTTATGTGCCCGACCAGTAATTTTCGCCCATATTAAATGTTAAAGAACTCCCCCACCCCTAACCCTTTCACGAACTGTCGTCAAGGCATAAATCAACGTACAGAGACGATTTTGGTACCGTTGGATAGGTCAGAATGTCAGCTTTTAAGTGAGACTTAAAACAGAAAAAGTGAATTTTACGATTTTCATCCCAGAAATTCAGGGCGTAAAGGGTTAATAACTGTAAAAGAAACAAGGTTCATGTCATTTTTGAATAACTTGTATTTCTAATGTGAATGCAACCGACCAAACGCAGCATGGCTACATCTTAACAATTTAAAGAACAAATGCACCAAAAATTTCTTATTTGGAAGAATAAAGTAAATTTCAAGAGAATTAATCAACTGGGGTAAATGCACCATATTCCGACACTGGGTAATTCTGACATCCCTCAACTTTTCCTTTATATTAAGCTTGGTCTTAGTTCCACGCATGCCTAGATGGTTGAAATAGTGACGTCATACTATTGCGCGCCAGATTCCCGCAAAACACTAGGTCTGGCGGGAAAATGATAAGATCCTCAGAGCGAAAGTCCAAGTCAACTAGTGAGAACATCAAAACGCGTGTCAAAGTTGATAGTTGACCTTGCTCTACCAAATAGTGATAAACTGTTTGTGTAGAAAGAATATTATGGTTTGAGACTTTTAAATAAGTCTGTGAATATATTAGGAATCCTTTAAGTATACTTGTATCTGCTGATTTTAAGTGGTAAATAAATTAATAGATGATTGATTTAAGAGACGGTTTTAGACACATAAAAACTAATTCCAACACAGAGTCGGTAATTGCGACACACAGCTGTGACACAGGAAGTTGTATTCTGACACAGTTCACACAAGGTGTCAGAATTCAACACAGGGAGTCGGAATCACAATTTTGAAGCGCTGTCGGAATTAGTCTTACAATATGCCTCATTTAGTCACACACAGTGTCGGAATTCAGCGATTTTGTAGATTTGAATTCTAAAGGCTTTTAAATAAATACCGTAAAATGGGGTTACTTTGACCGGCGGGGTAACTTTGACCACTTTTCGTTTTTTTAACAAAAACCCCCAAAACTCAAAAACGATTCGACATAGAAAAATTTTGTCAATGGCCATCAAAGGCCTAATACTGAGGCTATGTAACACAATAGAAAGATTTTAAAAGTTTGCATATATAATAGGTTAAAAAATTAAAAATGTGACCCACAAAAAAGAGCTATTATTTAAAGCCTGTCGGAGTACCCCCTCCAATTTTTTTATTTTTTGGTAAAATAACTCCAGGTTTTGATGCATTGTAGTAGAAATCTTCTACTTACATATGCAAAAGACAAATTTCAGAAAAGTGTCATAGTTTTCAAATGGGGGGCGCCGCCCCCCAATGGGGTAACTTTGACCAATGGCAGCCATGACGGGGTAACATTGACCGGCTTGGAAATTAAGTTAAAATTACCATAGGTACCTATATAACATATATTATGTTTGATATACCTATTAATGTTTTTTTCTTTATGTTTCAGACTCTAGTCTTATATATGGTAATTTTAACTTAATTTCCAAACCGGTCTATGTTACCCCGTCACGGCTGCCATTAGGTGGTCACATTTTGCCCATTTGGGGGCGGCGCCTCCCATTTGCAAACTATGACACTTTCCTAAAATCTGTCTTTTGTATATGTAACTAGAAGAGTTCTACTACAATGCATTTGTATACTTCAATGAGGTCCCCACGCAGACGTCGATAATGGAGGCTCGGAAGCTTCATAATCTTTAATCTTTCCTCATAGGACTTGCCTTTCAAGCCCGGAACTATCCTTGTTGCGCGTCTTTGAACACTCTCTACTAAATTTTTGTCCTTTTCAAATTTTAGTGACCACACGACGTTTCCAAACCCCAGGTTCGGGCGCACGACAGCAACAAACAACTGCTTCATCGTTTCTAAATCTAGGAACTCGAAAGAGCGTCTGATCAGTCCAAGTCGTTGATTGGCTTTATTAACTTGACCTTCAATATGCTTAGAAAATTTCAACTCATTGTCGATATTAACTCCTAAATCCTTTTCCGTTGTCGACTTCGACATCGTCACTCTGTCGTTGCAACCGTGTCTTCTCATATTGTTATCTTGCTGTTCATCATTCTTGCCAAGGTGGATAACTTTACATTTGTCAGCGTTAAAACGCAGCTGCCACTTATCAGCCCAGTCAACCAGCCTGTCAAGATCACCTTGCAACTGTACTTTTTGCGACGTATTCTTCACCATATTATAAATTTTTGTGTCATCAGCATACATCGAGCAAACGCTAGACACAGCTTCTGGCAGATCGTTTATAAACGCAACGAATAGAATAGGCTTGAGAACGATTCCTTGTGGCACGCCGCTGCGCACAGAAGCCCAGTCTGATACGGACCCATTAATACTGACACGTTGTCGCCTCCCTACTAGAAAATCTCTGATCCATTTGAGTACATTACTCTCAATTCCCAAAGACTTCAATTTACGCAACAACCGCTCATGTGGGACACTGTCAAATGCCTTGGCAAAATCGAGGTACACTGCGTCTACTGGCTCCCTTTTGTCCAGCAGGCGAGTCCTTTGGGACGACTTTGAGAACCTTTGCATTTTGGATAATTGGACAGAAACCAGCTGTGTCCACTGTTTAGTTAGGTATTCTTTGAAAAAACAAAAACTCCTAGGCAATAGGCTAATTTTTACATTTCTTTTTAAATTTTTTTATAACTTTATTTCTTTGAACCTACTTTTTTAGAAAATAATAATGTGCCATATTTTTGCCTGCAAATATTCAGAAATGCCAGTAAATTATTCTTTATCAGTAATTCTGGGAAAATTCTGCTAATATTCAATATTCCTAATTAGGGCACTTCCGTCATATACCTATTTTTTCCAGGGAAAAATTGCACTTATTTGAGTTTTGACTATGGTTTTTCAAAATTAACTACTAGATGATGATCACTTTTACCTGTAATTCTTGTAAACATTCAGTATAATTTTAACAGTTGAATTACTTTAATATTCCACTGTCCAGACTGAGACTGGCACTTGTGCAATGAAATGTTCAAGGATAGCCTGATAGGATACATTTGCTATGATTTGTAAATGCTTACAATTTACAAATACATGCTATTTACCTATGCTCCTAGCCTCCTAGCTACTAATAGGTAGCCTAGCTTAACAAGCACGAGCAGGAATTAAGATTTGAGAGGCATGCAAGTACAGTAGGTACTACGTACTAGGTAATCTGTTTAGTTGCTAATAAATTGTCAAATTCATTTAAATTATTATTTCACACATTTGAATTTGTGCCAAAATCATTAAACAATAACTTACCCTACTGTTTTGCCATTCCCATACAACAACATAAAGAATAGATTTTGTTTGGCAGGCCATTAAGCTAAAGTGAAGTGACTGAGTGCGAAACTAATATAGTTCGGTGAGTCGGTGAGCAACAATTTATTGGTAATTTGAAGTAAAAATTTATGTAGGATACATCTACATTTGCCACTAGAGAGTCCTGTAACTTATAGACCTCAGCGTTAGCCGAATCCTGCTGTTGCTGTTTGGCTGACCCATCCGCGGGATTTATATTTGCTAGCCACAGTTTGTTTACATTGCGCTAGTCTATTTCTTACATTCATCAAGTAAATAGGACGTGCTAGTTTCCAACTACTTCGCGTTCAACGCCAAGAAATTTTCAATGTTCAAGAATTTAGTTCTCATGCATAGTCTATTCAATTGGAAATGTATTTATCATGAGTCTTTCCAAATAATGACGTAGGAATGGCTCTTCTCTCCAGAAGCATCGGGATGCTGTTCAAAATTAATTAAATCATCATAAATCTGGTCGCGACTGCCAAGGTTTAGTTGAGAAACCTTTCTGGAAACGACGTTTGTAAGTGAAATCGAAATTCATGAGTCTTAACAGATTCCAACAAACTAACATGTGGCGCAAAACCTTCGTACATGATGAGGGACAATAATACTCCATTAAATACTCATTTTACTTTCGCCCACTTCTCTCGCACATGATTTAGACAACCAAATCACGAGTCTTGTAAAGCCTTTGCCACAAAAAGTTTGCCAAGAGCCTGACTGCAAAACTGGGAGAGTTCCTTGCAGTAGTTGTTGATCTGACCAGCGGTAACGGTGGCATCCAGGCGAGGCAAAGGAGCGATCGGCTTGAAGAGTTTGGCCACGTCTTCCTCTGGCAGTGGAGGCTCTCCACGGCTCTGGCGAGCACTGTTCTCTGCAGACTGTACGCACAACACAACATTAAAGCAAAGAAATGTTTAAAAGTCATTTAAGCCAAGCAAGGATTTAAAAAATATGACAAATTTAATAGGTACGCTTTTACAGGGGCTATCGACAATTAGCTGATACGGCATGGTAGTTCAGATTACCAGTTACCATGAAGTACCAGAAAATTACCAAGTATACCCACAAGTGGTTCATTATAGCGGTCAAAAAATTATGGTTAAGTAAATAGGTAAAATTGAAGAACAAATCCATGAGAACTACATTAACATTGAGATCGAAAATAGGAGTGATGAAATATTGTAATGCAATTAGGTCAGCATAAATGAACCAGCATTTCCAAAAACATTGTGATCTACCAAATTTGATCTATTTAACATGAACCAAATGGCCTGATACTTAGAATAGAATATTCTTCACGTACTTACAAAATAAATAAAAGGCGTACAGTTTATTAAGCAGAATTTGAGTTATCAGCCACAAAGTTGACTTACCCTCTTGAGCATGTACTTGTGCTTGTCCATCTGCAGCTTGGACACTTGTCTCTGGTAGCTGTTGAATTTATTCGCCTCCTGGTTGAGTTCATCCACGCTGTCCATGAGGCATCGCAATTGCCGGTCCAGCGTTGACAGAGAGCCAAGGTCCAAGAATTGGCTTGCTTCTTGGCCAGGCATTTGCTGAAATATGTTTAAGTTTAGGTTTTTCATGGCGTGTAGGGTGCCCAGAAATTCTTCAAAAATCTAAAATAAGATTCTTGTTGTATTAGGCTTCGAAGCAAAGCAGTAGCTGAATGAAATGAGAACACGAACTAATACTATGCTAGGCATTTTTTCCAGATACTTGCTGTCGGAAAAATCTTTAGGAAGTTAAGGCAAAATTATTTTAATGCCGTTTGCAAAAAAAAAATTTTGGAAGAATACATAAATATTTTCCAAGTAACAAATACACATCAAGAATAGCTCGAAATGTTTACTAAAATTTACGTTTAAGGAAAATGCCTGCCGAGGCCTAAAAATATCATAGCGAACATAGCACATAGAGTTCACACTAAAGAGCAGAGAGTGGGTTCATCAAACAACAGAAAAATGACGCCCAGCACGACAGGACTTACTTCATAAAGTTCGCACTGAAGTATATTGATGAGAGGAGAGTTGCGAATCACAACTTTGATCTCAGTGAAGAGGTTGTCATGGCCAAGCTTGAGCTTGCGCAGCACCTCAGGGGTAAACTCACGCTCCTGGATCACGTTGATGGCTTCAGGGGTGAGCCTGTAGGCCTTAACTGAGAGGAATCCTCTTGCAGTTTTGATGGGATCTTAAGAATGAAAAATAAATAACAGTGATAATCTGATGCTGGCAATTACCGCGTCTGACATCTAGGCATGATAATAAAACGTTCACTATTAATTACTTTGGTAATAAAAATATTTTATAAAAGAAGTTATACTAGGTTTTTTAATAAAATGATAAGGGGTTCTAAATGGTAAAATGTTTTGAAAGCTCTTAGACATGCAACACAGAAAAATAAAATCATAACTCAAAAAATATCAAAATTTCCAAAATAATTGCTTATCTTCAACGTGAGAGGGGAGGGGGGGAAATACCAATTCTAATCTAACGCTATTTAGTTTATCTCTTAGGTGATGTTAACAGGCACAAGTATTATTGGTGTTTTTATTATTTGCAGTGTTACCAATTCTCTAAGCAAAACAATCATATATGGCATGGAACAATATTTTAATTTCTTTTACAAACTTAATTCTGAAAACAGCATTCCATACTCGCACTAGCCAGACTTTTGAACATATATTTCTGGATACTTCACCATACAATATGAAGTAACTTCAAGTAAGTGTTTATAGCATAGTAAGGAGCTACTTCCAATCAGATCGCAATATAAGCACTGCAAGTAGTATACAGCTTTAGCAGCCAAATCTTTTAGGCCAGGTAAAGAAGGAAGAAGGAACAATGGAAATACATTAGGAATTACAAACATTTCTCTAAACTCGAACCGCCTCCTTCGCACATTTGAAATTACACTTCACTCTATAATTCACAATCTTTCTTTGTTTTTTCATAAAAAAATAAATTTCCTGCAATTATGATTTCCCTTGCTAAGCAATTCAGAGAAGTGTTATATCCAACATCAAAAATTTCCTCTATATGATAAAACGACACCATTTTATGGAAAACCTACTTCAATGATGATCAAGAGATCAGTCTGGTGGAATATTTTTTAAACTCTCTTTGGGACCAGTTTGGACACAGGTGAGCCTAAAACCTGATCAGGATACTGTCTTCGTTCCTATAAAATAACCAATTTCGTGACTTGTGCTATCCTCAATACCTACCTATCATGAGCATAAAAGGAATACCAACAAACATTGAAGCTCACAATAGACCAAGGATCTCTACCTTGACAATAGATCTCACCATAGACAATGACGACACTCTCTTCAATGCTGCTCTGGTAGGAGAACTGAGATTCCATGAGATGCTTCGTCACAAAATTCCCAAGCTGGCTACTCTGGTACCAGCCCACTGACAGATGGTCCACGTTAACCTTCCGTAGGTGACGCATCATCTCAAGCTGGTACTCCTCTGTGTACAACACTCAAGTCAATATAGGGCATAGCACATACCGGTACATTCAATAGGTACATCCTAATTAGTAGATCTTCATCTTGCAGAAATGGAGTCTTTGACAGGCAGACATAACAGCAAAAACCTTTATATTGACAATTGTCCCTCTAGCAGCATCATATTTTTAAACATCAAAAGGCTATGCTTGAGTTGAGTAACATTAAGCTGACATTTAGTGTATGAGAAAAATATTTTCAAGATTTTTTCAATAAAAATGAAACAATATTGCAGCAAAGAGACTGGTAGCAAACATGAATAAATTTAGAGTGATATGCTTATAGTACGGTACCATTCTTGTTACGGTATATTACATTCAAATACTCTGCACAATGTGGAAGAGATTCATCAATTATCAAATAATGCTAAGAGGCAGGATAATAAGCTCCTGCTCAGTTGATTGGCATGAATCAGCAGGATAAGTGAAAAGATAAACAGACAACAGAAGAGAGTGAGAAAGGGTACTCCTCAGATTAGCTTTTCCCGAAGAATGATAGCCTGATAAGTACAGAAATAATAGCAGAGGAGGTGCTGAGAAGAATATGGGAGTGATAGCTTTCAGGTCAGGATGCATGGAAGAAAACTTCGCTATAAATTCATAAAATATTAGGTAGCTTGAATGGTGCATCTTATACAAAGCTTTAAGTATATGAATAGCAGCTTCTTAATTAGAGCAAACCTAGCTACTTCATGTGAGCTGGCAGGCTAATCACTGCCCAATACAAAGGAGGCCATTAAGTGGTCAAACCAGAAACCACCAACATATACATTCCCCCATTTGCTCTAATTACAACATGCTATCCAATTCAATACAAAACACATAAAAAATATCAAAAATATACAACTATACAACAACTACTTACAAATACATTGCCACCCATATTTCTAAACATCTCATATATATTTCTAACCTAAACTAAGCAATCCTATCCAAACCTGCCCAATCCTAACCTAACCCTACAATATTTCACTGTCACTACAAAAGACAAAAAACTAGTAAATTATGTCAGGTGCCCATTTAAATTTGCATTCCTGTGGCTGTTAGTATAGTTATGCATGCTAATTGATCACAAAAATATATCCTTAGGGGATCCTGAGGCATCATTGTAACTTCATTCAGCACATTTCACCCTGGTAATACAACAAAGCAATAACTGGCATAAAACCTAGGAGTTCTGAAAACCTTATGCAGCTTGATCTGCTGCATAGTTTATATACTATTGCATTTAATTGCACTTAAATGTAGTCCCATACTAAAACTTTATTTATATGTACCACCATGTACTCTCCTTATGCCTTACATGTGAAATGTTTTTACACCAATTCATTCCAAAATACACAATTTAATCATCATTATATATGTCCTTACTAATTAATTATTTGCAGTCAGATTATGTGTCTTCTAAAACAACACCACCTGCCCATCTACAGCAGCAATATATATTGTAAGGTGGCACCATGAGCAGGCTGAGTAGTTCTAAGTGAGCACCATGAGTAGGCTGAGTAGTTCTAAGGGTCCTCAAGAGACTTTGTAAATTTAAGCTTGATTGGAGAACAAATTTGGCCATGGCACATTTTTTTTAAATATTACTCAGTAGGTACTCACTACAGTGAGTGACAGAGAGCGCATTTTCTCATCGACGAAAACATTAAGTCACAGACGGACAGACCAACAGACGGACATGACGAGCACAATAGTGCATTTTTTCCATGAGAAAATGCGCTAAAAAGCACTGCATTCAGACTAAAAATTTCTGGGAATAATTTCCTTTCAAGAGTATATGCATAATTAGAGATGCAAGCCTAAAAACCTCTCCTTTGGGTTTAAACAATTGAGGCTCTGAACAAAAGTTTGCCTTCTGATTTGACATCAAGGAGAGACCCATGATCAAGTTTTTCAGAATTTTTGCAAGCAACCCATCCACAAAAATGAGCCCCATGGGTACATTAACTAGGAATGAAAGGCTGTCTTCTTGAAAAGAGAGAAGGCTCTAGTCTCAAAGTTGAGCTGGTTAATGGAGGGCCTAGTAAGCCAGAGGGCCTAGCTGGTTGAGAGTCATGCTGCAGAGTTCTGGTTGGTTAGAAAACTAGCAGTGGCTGAGTTTGATGCAGAGAAATACCTGTTGGATGCAACACATCTTGCAATTTGCAAGTCATATATTTACCGGACTTGGATAAAATGCTTTGTGACAGTTAATTCGCTTCAGAAAACACTAAAGAAAATCAAGATTTCTTAACTTACCAACATCAAGATCTTCAGCATGTGTTGGGAAAGGGAAGCAATTGGTCACTTCCAGGACATCTTTCACCATCAGTCCCAGAAGCACACCTTGAGCTACATCAGTTGTTCCTGTGCCTTCTTCATGACAGTGTTTAATCAGCTGAAGAAGAGCCTGTAAAAGTGGATTATTTAATTATTACCATATAAAAAAATCAATGGATGCAATTTTCAAAAAGTATTGATGGTTTCAAAATGGAGGAACATGAAGACAAATTTTAAAGGAACTAACTCGACTGATCTTAGGTTTCTTGTTTTAATGAGTTGTTGTATTGATAAATGTTCTTGTATTAATGAGTTGTATTGAGAAATGATCTCATATTAATGAGTAGTATTGAGAAATGATCTTTTATTAATGAGTATCGTAGCATTGAGAAATTAAGACAGTTATGACCTAGGCAAAACTAAGCTTAAAAAAGTTCTGAAGATCAATTTTGACAGGCAATTTTGTTTTCTCAGCTCTTGTTATTAAATGCAACCAACTCAACTGCAACAATAGATCTTTCAATTAGATGCTAATGATTACCGTACCTAAGTTAATTAAACAAAATCCAAGTTAGTTAGACTAAAATACCATACAAAATATTTAGTTCAAATTAGTTTTAAACAATTAATCACTTGATTGGAATAGGATTGGATTCCTTGGTTATTATTATTTCAAATTTCAAACTAGATTGAGTTATGGTGTAATAGTGGGATTCTGCTATATCAATTAAAAGGTATGGTAAATAACAGTAGTTTTTAAAACTTTTGCATTATGAGGCTTTTGCATCAGTCATAAATTATAAATTCATATTTCAATATGTGCTGCAGTGCCTGGAAAGTGTTATATATATCTACTCTTTGTATTTTTAGCAGTTTTTTTATTATAAATTACTTGACAACTCATCCTGAATACTGCTGAAAATATTTTGGGCTCAAGAACCATAACTTGGCAATTCATTTTCCAAAGTTTGCACCCTAAGTGAAAGAAATCATTTTATAGTCAATTTTGAAAAATTAAGTCTAAAATGTGCCATTTCTGTATTTTTTATGAAGAAATTAGAAACAAGCCATAGCCTATAAAAAAACTAAAATAGCTAAAATTTATAACAAGAATTTATATTTTTAACATGTACAAATAGATTCAGCCTGATTTTTCAGGAATGGGTTCCTATGAGTATGACCTTCTCCAAATTACTTTATCAAAAAAATAAAAATAACATATTTTACATATGAAAATATACCTAAATTTTTAAATCACTCATAAAATCTACCTTCAAAGTTCAAACCTACAATTTTCAGAAACTTCTATGTTCTGTCTAATATCCCAGACTGAGCAATGAGCATGATATCTTTATCTGTGCTTTTAAAGAATTTGGCTGACCCTATAGTACTACAGTGCAGTTTCATCTTTAGCCATTAAATAAGCTTACATTCACAACTTTTATAAAATTTTGACTAAAATGCCAGATTAGGCCTAGGTTAACACTCAGATGTAAATAAGGGGATAAGAAACATTCAAGTAATTAAAGTGGTATAAATAAATTAAAACAATTTAATACTATCTTTATTTTTTATCTGGTACTAACCTATCTCATTTTTTTAAAATACCAAATTAATCATTGAATTATATGGAGATTGGAGTGATCATGATTCCTGACTAGCTACCTACTAACCTAGCCAATCTGGAATACCTACCAGTCCTACCTAGTATGCATAAAATTTGCAAAAAATGACACATAAAAAGTACCTAGGGTAAACGCGGTATATTCCGACACATTAAGGACGCATTGAGAAATGAAAAACTATAAAAAAATAATCGTATGCGTTACTCGAGTTCTGTTTGCTTTATGTGACTCGCAAAACACCGTACTACGCGCCAGCAACGATGAAACGTCACAAAATGTTACCATATTTATTTAAAAGCCCTTAGAATGCAAACCTACCAAATCCCTATATTCCGACACTGTGTGTGGCAATATTTGGCACGTGGTGAGGCGTATTCCGTCCGCGCTTTAAATTCGACTGATATGTAATGCCGTCATCCACGTGTTCGAATTCCATTTGCTGTGTGAGCTGTATTGGAATACAACACGGCTTTGAATTAGAACACTAATGAATATTGAACACTACTTAATTACGCTTTTAATCAACAACTATTAAGCTTTTAATTAAGCAAATTTTAATTTTTGTACATAGCTTGGAACGATCTGTGTGTGTCCAATTCAAGTTGTGACGGAATTAGTTTTCATGTGTCTAAATCCAGTCTCTTATACACATCT
>NW_025937347.1:574821-651961 GCF_000764305.2 Hyalella azteca | reverse complement strand
GGATTACGATGCAGCGAAGCTTGTCCGGAAATCAGTTGCGATGAGTTCCCGCAAAAAATGTAAACAACATTTTTTCGATTGCGTAGTTTCGGTCGCATTAGAGCGGTCAGACTGCTTTATTACTTCTTCAGTTGACACTTGCTGTACAACCGGACTGTTTTTAGGGTAAAATTAGTTATTTGGGGTAACACGTGCATGCAACCTTGTAACAAGTTTGTGGCTTGTAAATAGTTCGTCATTACTCAGCGTAAATGGCTTTTCATTAAAAATTACCCGGCAACGCATCTTTAAAATGGCCGGCGACGCTTTGGGCTTAAAAATCCATATATTGCCGATGCTGCATCCACCCTCTGCATAGTGGGACACACACAGATCGTTCCAAGCTGTGTACAAAAATCAAAATTTGCTTAATTAAAAGCTTAATAGTTGTTAATTGAAAGCGTAATTAAGTAGTGTTCAATATTCATTAGTGTTCTAATTGAAAGCTGTGTTGTATTCCAATACAGCTCACACACGTAATAACATAGTGGCAAACCAGGGCTTTTTTAGAATCAGTTCATTTTTAATTTCCTCATTTACTCAAGATTTAAACCAATTTCTTATGTATAATAATGCTGGTATCCAGGATACTTTACAGGTCTACCAATAGGACTCAAAAATGAACTTGAGGGAGAGTCTAAAAAACTCTCTGCTTTGCCACTATGCGTAATACGCCTCACCGCGTGCTGAATATTGCCACACACAGTGACAGAATATAGGGATTTGCCGCCAATTGGTAGGTTTCCATTCTAAAGGCTTTTAAATAAATATGGCAACATTTTGTGACGTTTCGTTGTTGCTGGCGCGTAGTACGGTGTTTTGCGAGTCAAATAAAGCAAACAGAACTCAAGTAACGCATACGGTTATTTTTTTATAGTTTTTCATTTCTCGATGCGTCCTTAATGTGACGGAATTACTTAATTAATTACTTAATTACGGAATTACGGAAACTAGAGGTGACGGAATTACCCACGATGTTGGAATATACCGCATTTACCCTATTCAATTGTTGATTTAAAAAAAAAAACACAAGTAAATGTACAATTTTTCAAAATTTTTGCTACCTACCAATTGCCTATTGACTCATTGAGTACCTATTGTAAGAATTTGAAGGCCATGCCACCATAGGATTTGGTGAATTTACCCATGATGAGCATGGTGATGGCAGGTGTCTTCATTTCATTCACTGCCAGCTTCTGGGAGTTCTGGCTGAATTTCCACATTAAACTAGAGAGTAGAGTGCAATGGTATAATTTTCACATTAAAAGCACCCAGTAGCAGGGGCAAAATTGGATTTAACTCATACATAGCTAACATAGGTACCTACACCACGAAAAAACATTAATGAAATTATGAATACAAGAATCTGAATCATAATTAGGCCTTTGCACTCTAGTAAGTCCGATTAGCAAAGCCTTGCTTTATTTAGTAAATAAATTAGTCCTACAAATTAGTACATTCTTAAATTCTAAAGTACCTAGGCTAAGGGCGCCCCTTACTCACCAACCCTTCTAGCTGAACACAGTTAATGACGCAAGGCTTCTGATTAAAATTCTCTTTCATACGAGACATTTTGTAGACAGTGAGAAATTAACAGAGTTAAATTGAATAGAAAATCTTGACACTAATGACCAAACTATCGTGCTCGGAGCAGCTCAGCACGCACACCTTTAGATGATGATGATGATTTGAATTTGAAGGCTTCGAGTGCTAATGCACTGCCCAGCCTGATCTCAGTCATTAGTTGGGGGCAACAGGAGAAAGCTTGGGCCCAGCCACAAGCCAGAGCACTCCAGGCAGGAAAGTGTCATCAACTAGTACCGGACACTTGTCACATTTGCAGTAAGTCAGAAAATACCAGATTTAGGCAAATATACCAGATCTAAAATGTTCATACCAGACACCTTCTGAAAATACCAGATTTGTTAAATCTGGTATAGAAATATACCATCTGGCAACGCTGAGCTGCTGGACCAAAGTTCACGAAGTTTATGAATGTTACAACCGCGTTTGCCTATAAGCCAGCTCGTGTAGCAAGACGCCTTGTTGTAGACATGTGGTAGACACAGATTATATCTCGAACAATTTTGGATTCACGTTTTTTACAAAAAATTTATTTGGGGGCAGACATAATAATATGCAGTAGGTGAATGAGACGGGAACGCAGCCGTGCACCACAAATTTTGAACACCAATAAACCCTGAATCGAACGCCTTGGATCTCTCCGGACATCCACCAATCAGCCGTGAATGGAACCTGCTATCCTTAACCGATCCTTGACATCCTTCTGCTTTGAATATTTTGAGCTCTACAACCCCTCAGACACGAAGTCGAATAGCCTAGAGTCGAATGGCCGTCCACCACTGAACGTTGCGTCGAAGCATCATTTCATACCCTGGCCACCGCTTGAACTGGAACTAGCGCGTAACAGCCTGCGACCACTTGGCTTTGCCCTCCTCCGGCCTTGCATAAAACCTGCCGTGCACCACCAGGCCGTCGGTCGAAAGAGCAGTGCGACTGGCTGGGTAAGGTAAGGTTAGGTTAGGTTGGGTTGGGTTAGCACGCGGTTGGAGAGTTCGACCCGCGGGCGTTCGACCGATGGCTGGTTCGACGCACGGCCTAGATACGGACGGCTTGGTGGCGGATATCACATTCGCTGCAAGGCTCCGGCGCGCTACGTCCGAGTGGTGCAGAATTTTTCACGGTACGGCGGACGATGCTAGGCCATTCGATCGCCGGCTGTTTCTCCCGAGTGTTGATTGGTCTAATTCAATTGATTCGTTCTGTCTGGTGGCTTTCGGCTGCCTATATGATTGTCTAGAAGTGTTGAAGGCTACGTTCCGGAGGGCAGGAGTCACGATAGTCCATTACATCCAGGGCAGTGGTGGTCTTCGGCAGGCGTCCCGATGAGACCGATATACTGTATAACCAGTATTTGAAAATTCGTGATTTTGTCGCCATGAAGGTGAGAAAGTAGCCTCACGGCACTTAGAATAGAATAGAAGTGTCGGCATTGAAGAAATAGGGGAAGCCTGCCGAAGACCACCACTGCCCTGGATGTAATGGACTATCATGACTCCTGCCCTCCGGAACGTAGCCTTCAACACTTCTGGAAAATCATATAGGCAGCCGAAAGCCACCAGACAGAACGAATCAATTGAATTAGACCAATCAGCCCTCAGGATAATGTGATATCCGCCACCAAGCCGTCCGTATCTAGGCAGTGCGTCGAACCAGCCCTCGGTCGAACGCCAGCGGGTCGAACGCTCCAGCCGAGTGCTAACCCAACCTAACCTAACCTAACCTAACCTGACTCAGCCAGTCGCACGGCTCTTTCGACCGACGGCCAGGTGGTGCACGGCAGGTTTTATGCGAGGCCGGAGGTGGACAAAGCCAAGTGGTCGCAGGCTGTTGCGCGCAAGTTCTAATTCGAGCAACGGTGCATACTCGGGCGTTCATACTCGGAGTGGGAGGCTGTTCCACCACATGTCGGTGACTCGAAGTGAGAATAAATTTTGTCGCATGGATGTGTTACAACGCACTTTTTAGCGCATTTTCTCATTTATGGAATAAACGCACTATTGTGCTCTTCCGTGCTCGCCAAGTCCGTCTGTCTGTCCGTCCGTCCGTGACCTCAAGTTTTCGTCGACGAGAAAATGCGCTTTCTGTCACTCACTGCAGTGAGTACCGAGTTAGATTTTTTAGTTCATAGCCGTGGCCCCTAGTGTTGGTTCATGTTTTAAATTCTAGTAATCCTTCTGGGAAATGGTATAAGCCATGAGTATACGTGTATGCTTCAATGAGGTCCCCACGCACACGTCGATAACTGAGGCTTACACGAACAAACAATTGCTTCATCGCTTCTGCATCTAGGAACTCAAAAGAGCGTCTGATCAGTTGACCTTCAATATGCTTAGAAAAATTCAACTCATTGTCGATATTAACTCCTAAATCTTTTTCCGTTGTCGACTTCGACATCATCACGCTGTCGTTGCAACCGTGTCTTCTCATACTGTAATCTTGCTTTTCATTATTCTTGCCAAGGTGGATTACTTTACATTTGTCAGCGTTAAAACGCAGCTGCCAAATATCAGCCCAGTCAACCAGACGTTCTACATGGAAGCCAGGCGATTTGTTATGCATAAAGTTTGCTGTAAAGTCATAGAGTCATATGTGTGAAATAAGGTTACTTACTCCGTTCATAGTTATGGTTAGTTCGTAATTTTGGACAAACTCTTAATTAACAATTTTCACATGTATCACTATCACCATGAGTAGGGTAACATGGGGCAGCGAGCCCACTGCGGGTCATGGGCCCATAGCGGGTTTCTCGCTAAGTATGGCAGATATTGGTCCGTGTTCTCTACCGCCGGTCGACAGTTTCACTGGGATGAAGTATACGGCTTTACGTTTTGCTAAGTGTTTGCGTTATTAAGTTATTTGTGGATAACTGTTTTAGCCCAGAAAAAGTTTTGTTTGCTGCTAAATAAAATTGTTTTCGATTACTGTAGATGAAGCTTTTGAAATTACTGTGAATTATACTTTGAAAGTTATATTTATAGGGATAATTTTGGGATCAAGTTTAGACTATTACTATTAGCGTTTAAAATAAATTATTGACACGATATAAATTGAAATGATACCTAGTGGGGGCAACGGGCCCACGCGTGTCACGGGGCAAAGCGCCCATGGTGAAGTCTTGTGTTACTTATACATCATTAGATTTGTCTCAATGACCTTTTCAAAACTATGACTAGCTTTTTGAATTAAAAATTACACTTCATATTGCATGATTTTTTGATTTGCCGCCTCGAGGCAGCAGGTTTAGTTTCTAGTTATGCGTATTTATGACCCCTTATCGAGTTTTTGACTCTTGCATTGCCAAAAGTTGATTTCAGTCAACACCAATGAGCCAAAAGTTGATGAGTTTTTATGGTGTTGGCTGAAACCACGATTAGGTACGAAATCTCTGCACATAATAATAATAATAAATCATAATAATAACGGTTTCAGTGTTTATTAGGCCGTAGGCCTGTCGCCGATTCTTAACATCGCAGAACATTCACAGCATTTTGCGGTCTCGAACTCACAACTCACTGCTACAATTCTGCTGTGCTTAACCGCCCGGCCTCCTTGCCGATTCTGACCAGAAACTGGCGCACAGAGCTGGGATCGAACCAGCGCCTCTCTGCTCCAATCTTGGTACTCTGAACTTTAACCACTGGGCCACCCTGCCCATAGCCACTGGGCCACCCTGCCCATAACCACTGGGCCACCCTGCCCATAACCACTGGGCCACCCTGCCCATAACCACTGGGCCACCCTGCCCATAACCACTGGGCCACCCTGCCCATAATATCTGGATTATGGACAAAACTGGAACGAAGTTTTTCTCTGATCAACTAAATATATTTTTTCTAGTCAAGGATACATTTTTTCATGTCAAGGACGAATTTTTAATCGCAAGGATATATTTTTCAAGTCAAAGATATACATTTTTTATGTCAATGAAATATTTTTCTTCACGTCAGTGATAGATTTTTTAAGCCAAGAGTATATTTTTTTCAAGCTAAGGATATTATTTTTTGAGTTGTTAATAAATGAGTGAATGTCATATTTTTAATACATTTTTCTTATTTTTAACTGTAAAGTATTGTTTTATCATTTTTAAACGAAAATATATGCAATTGTGGTAAAGGGACCAAGGGTGGGCGCCTTGCCCCAAGCCCATGGGCCCATTGCCCCAGGGGTGGGGCAATGGGCCCATTTTGAGACTTTTTACAAAATAGTGTTTCATTAAAAATTGAATAACTCTATAGGAGTCTAATTCGCATCATACATTCCTCATTAGTTGTACCTTTAAACAAAACAAAGAACCACCTCGTATCAGTTAAAACTTCATGAAAAATTAGTTTAAAAAAGGGGGGGCGCTGCCCCATGTTGCCCTACTTCCAAAATTTACTTCCATTGAATAAAAATTATTTAATGAGTTTCTATTGAGTCTTTGAAGCCAAATCTATATGCATATATGTTCTTTATTTCGTAGTGATAGTAGTAAATCATAGATGGGTTTTCATGGTTGTTGGGTTGTTGCAGAGATTAATTGATATTGATATTTGATAACTACTGTGCGCGTCGCGGTGATTGGTCTAGGACTCTACGTAGTTCTACCTTTACCTTCTCATACTCCATGCCAGTCAATCTAGCAAACTTAACTAAGCTAGAATGTGAGTCGTATTATCAACTTTATTGATAAATGAAGACGGTAAAGATAAAGGGCAGGGAGGAAACAAAGCCACATTCAAAATTGCAAACACTTATATACATGACATTATTTTATTGCCTGTTTAGCTACTGTGATTGCCGTGACAGCTGTAATAAGATATTCTATCATTGTATAATATTTTTGTTGTGGAGTGATAAGATAATGTGTTCGGATGAGGAACGCGCTTTTGATGTCGTTCAGTATGTTAGAAGTAGGTACACGAAGCGGTTGGTATACCCTTGGTTAAAATAATATACATATTAGTTCAATAAGGGGTTCGCCGAACTTTGAGTGTGTTTAATTTACTTCAAGGCTAATATATTCAAGTGGCTCTATGCTGACATCTCTATAACAGTTTATTATTGTGTCTATTTTAGACTTCAGTGTAAAAAAACAATTTTAGGTATTCAGTGACAAAGAATTCCTTTGCAAAAATATTTTTTAATTTGCCCCACGACAAAAAAATTGCAGCTCGAGAGTTGCATTTATCGGGTTGATGACGCGCTGCATCGAACAATCTACGAAGCGCGACGTCAACGGCGATCTTTTTTTTTTCGTTGCTAAGCAATGATGTGATGTATCGTATAATTTTTATACAAACTTAAGTAAAATTTTGAAAGGTACGACTGAAATTATCCCCTCATTTCTTGAACTGGAGGCAATAACTTTCCTCGTCTAAGAAATAGTTCCTTTGCGAAAAGCTTATTCCCTTGAATCTGCGGTGGGTTCATTACGAAGTAAATAAAAATATTAAAGGTATCGTTTATATTTTTATTACTATTCATTTGTCACAAATAAAATTCACCTACATGGTCGAATTGGCAAGGGTAACTGAAAAAACATGAGGATATGAATTGATCGTTCAATCGATGATTTTAGTCGTTTGAAACTCGTTCCTGGGTAACTTTGCCTCGAGAACTCTGGGAGATAAAGTCAGATTCTCAGTTGCAAGCAGGCAAACGTTTGTGAAGTAGCGTACTGCCAGCCGTACAGCACGAAAGACTTCAGTGAATCTCATTCAATTTTTCCTTTTCACCAAACACATGTTTAAAGTAGAAACCAAGTTGAGTGTTCCTCGAGTAAATTTACTCGTTGCTGATAAATTTTACTCGTTTGGAATTGTCATGAAAATATCAGCCCGAGTAATAATAAGAATGTCTCCGTAATATTGAAACAAGTAAATGATTTTTTGCGTTATCATTTTATCAAGTACATTTCGTATTGAATTGGTGGCATGACCTCAAAGTAATCGAGCCCAGTTTCAGTAGTGTTCGGATGACAGTTGGCCCTACATGTGTACTGGTTCTTTTTTTTTTCCTACTATAAACACATAAAAACGTGTTTCCGTATGATACTCAAGACTTTCTTTACCTCGCCCTATTATAAGTCATTTTCTGTGAGCTGTCGTTTAGAAAAAATTTTCAAGACAAACTTCTCTGATATATTGGCGAAATTAGTTGTATTTTGTTGGAGAGTGGCGAGTGCACTATATGTCATTAAACGTGATAAATTGGCTAAATTGCTAAACTCGCTAAATTTAGATTATATTCGGATTTAGCGAGTACCTATCTTTTCCCGTCGAAGAAAAAATCTAAGGTCGCCGCGCGTCGGCGCGTGGCGCAATTCTCCTAGTTTAGCCTAAAGCGTGCGTCATGAGACTCATGACTTCATGAGAACTCTACCTACACCAGAATTTCTGCGGTCAAGATTTCTTATTTGCGGTGCAGTGCGCTTTTTCTTTTGGCCGCTGAGTAAGAGATACAGTAGAATTGGGAATTATATTGGTATTATTGCAGATTAACTACATCCAAAAAAAAGGGTGTTTTTTTTTTTAATTATATGTTTTTTGGGGTGTAGATTACGAATCTGAAATCCATTTTTGGCGGTCGGCGTCGGAAAACCGATTTTTTTAGTGGGTAACGTAAGTTACGTAACCCCCATGTTAGTAAGTCGCGAAAAAAATCGGTTTTCCGATGCCGACCGCCAAAAATGGATTTCAGATTCGTAATCTACACCCCAAAAAACATATAATTTAAAAAAAACACCCTTTTTTTGGATGTAGTTAATCTGCAATAATACCATTATATTTATTTCTGGTTCAAAAAAAATTCTTCACGCTGCATACAAAGAAATTCGTGAATTTTGCTCAAATTACTGGCTTGGCTAGTGTACTCGGCAACAGACTAATTTTTTTAAACGGAATTGCTCATTCCTAAAGCGCGTTTTTCGATTAAGTAGAATCCAGGTGAATGGAGGTTCGAATGAATAGTCCTCGCACAATCGATACAGTGAAAAAAAAGTTTGCACTAATCACGAATTTTAATCTTAGTTGGAACCCACGTAATTATAGTAGCTAGGAGAAAGATTTATTCCTTGGGTTTATGTTTATTTTCGAACAAAAGCAATATTTAAAAATTTTGTGTTAATTTGATAAACAAAGACGTATGTTGGAGGATTGGTTCCGCGTGAATTCGAGTTTTTTTTTCTCTACTGTACCTCCCGTAAGCGGTATTCACGCAAAGACTCAATAACCGCGTAGTGCGTACGGCTATGGAAACTTGTGTGACAGTCACCAATATCGCTGGCGACATTAAAAGTAGGTAGTGTACGGTATATACCTCGCCACTTTCGACGAATCTAAGAAACTTCCATTTTATTATATGATCGAGCAATAAAAAATGTAGTGAATTTTTTCACGAAGTTTAAACATGAGTCAACCCTGCACAAGTGTTACATTTGATTTTTAGCCTCTTGATGTTTCGATATTTTATTTATTCTAGCGGGTCTTCTGAAAGTGGCGACTTTTGTGGCACTGACGGTAGCTGTAATGCATTGCAAGCTAGATTTAATTTCATAACCTATTTGACGAAGATTTTTTTAACTTTTTGTAAGACAAATGGAAAAATCAATATGAATTAAGCGGATACAAACAATGCATGTTATGCAACTATCAATTCATATTTCGTTGCAATGTTTTCCTTTGCGCCGCAGAGTCTTAATTGAAACATTTGTCGCCGCTGTCACATGATAGTATAATGACGTTAAACTCGTATTAAAAAACCACAGTTACGATTCTCGAGTTCGTTTCTGACAGTGATAGTCCCAGTCGTTTGGTGCTGCCACGTTATCGTGATACGTGACCTAATCATATTATACGAGGCACGTCAGTTCTGCATGTTACGTTACGGCTTGATGTTTAGTTCATGTTTAGCTCATTAAGATCGTTTAGTAACATTAGTTTGTAAAGAGCACATTTCTACTTCTCACTTGCTTAAGTTTCAGAATCATGAGTAACGGTAATAATGACAAGTTGTCGGGAGACGAGAATGGCCGGTTCGGTCGGTCGAACAATTTTGAAAAAGAGGATTCCAAATCTAGAGTTCGAACGGAAATCGACGTGAATATGCGAACCTTGGGAATAAAGGCATCAGTGACTATTGACAATAATAGTTTCTCATTACGTCGATCGAGCAGTAGAGAGGGAGAAGGTCCATCTAATCCCGTCAATCGTAGATACGCCTCAGCTGGAGATGGACATAGCCAAAACTTCCAGAGAAGCAATCACGAACCATCAGTGCCATCGTCCGAAAGAAGCGATGTCGAAAAGACGAAACTCTACAGAACTCGCGCATTTGCAGGAAAAGATAACCATTCAAATGCCTCTTTATCATCTCGATCCCAGGGTTTCGAGGAGTCGTTTCAGATTTCAATAAATGAGTCAGGAGCTCGGTCAAAGTCGAAGGCTTGTTTCAAGCCGGCAGCAAACGTTGAACCTTCTAATTCTGAGTACTCCCAACTTGAGAATGGGCTGTTCTTGCTCAACGGTGTTGAGTACACTCAAGAAGAACTCGATTTTTTACTTGAAAACTCATTACCTCAATGCAAGCCACAACCGCAGGTGAACTTAGCGTCACGACAACCAAGTGCAACTGATATTGCACCGTCACGAAAGCGGCACAATCCTCCGAAAGAAAGTTACAACGAACGACCCGCTATCGCATCACAGAAAGTTGACATGTCTGCCGGTGAATCAAGCCTGGGTCTTGATGTTCGTGAAGACTTGGTTCACACGTTGGGTGACGTGAAGAAACTTGGAAATGACATCTACGATATAGGTGGCTTGATGTTATCGAAAAAAGAATTTGAGTTCATCATGAATCAGTCAGGTCCTGACGTCTGTTCAACGACCTCCCGAGGTTCTTTCTTGGGCGCCACTTCATCACCTCGGACGTATGAAGAAACGTCCAACGATTCATCGTACGGTGAATCCACCCACAAAAACTTTGTAGCTTACCAGCAGATATTTCGGAAACAACCATCTACTGCTGCTGAAAAGGTAAGTGTAGGTATGCTCTGAAATCCATATTTTTAGAAATTCTGAATACTTAGAAGGTAATTTGTCTATAATTGATTAATTTTCCCATTTCATAACCAAATGAGCTTGTTATATTGTAGTTATGTATATATGATATTTTTCACACATTCAATATTTATTTGCTAGCTGCTTTTGATATGAAAAAACTTGAAGGTTTTGCTCAGATTCCTCCATTACATACGTGTTAGTTACTCTAAATTTGGAGCTGAAGCGTTTGCCAGGATGACTGTGTTATTTTAATGTTGATTATTTACAGCTGCTGGCCGCCAGTTCCCAGGAGCTGGAGGTCTCGCCGTACCTCGGAGAAGAGCTCGCCAAGTGCCCCGTGTGTCTGGGCGGCCTCAGTGAGGCGTCGCCCCAGCAAGACCGCGCAAGTAGCTAATGCATGACGCTTTCCGTACCTAATTTAGTGGTAGAAAATAATGATTAATATCGTGGTCTATATGTTGTCTAAGTTGATTGTCTGAACGCCAGCGCTTGAAAAGTGATGTGTTGGTCTCGAGCATTTTTACGCTGTCGACTTTCTTTTTTATAAGCTGGCTTTGTTCGGCGTCTTTTGGTTATTATTATACTCATTTTTCTTGTATTTGGTTGTTTCTTCAAGTAATTCCGGTGCAGTGATGCTGGCTAACTGCGGCCACTGCATCAGATGTGTTTATCACTGCAGGCACATCACGTGGCCTGGTTGGTGCAGTGATGCTGGCTAACTGCGGCCACTGCTTCCACTGCTGCTGTCTACTGCCGCTGCTGCTGACGGCGGCGCAGAGCTTCAGTTGTCCGGTCTGCCGGACGCTGCACGGCGCTGTCACGGGCACGCAGCCTGTCGGGGGGCGCATGAGCAGCAGAGTCGAGAACTTTAGCCTCCCAGGGTTCCCGTCCTCGGACACCATCGTCATATTATATGAGTGAGAAAAACATAAATCCTACTTTCGAAGTAGGATTTATGTTTATTTATGTTTATGTAGGAAACATAAATCCTATTTTTGAAGGTCAGTACTTATGAATAATTTGTGTGTTGAACTAAATATCATTCAGAGAAATGAGAGGCTCATTGTCCAAATGAGTGGTCCATGCACGTTTAGTCCTCGTGTGGGTCATCCTGACCCATTTAGGCCCGGTAAATATGCTTATCATGATGTGTCACATCTCTCTGCTCGGGCTTCTGGGGCCATACTTTCAAAAAAAGTTAAGAGATCGTAAGTTCTTCAGCCAATCATTGACGGCCTCTCAAGCAAAATCCATCAGTCATAGGCAAGAAAATAGAGCGTAAGTACTTACGTTCACTTAGCGCGTTTTGAAAGTATGGCCCCTGGTAAATAAGTGCCATTTTTTGGACAACGACTAATTCATTTTCCTAGTAATTATACATTTTAATATGCTGAATGGCGGTGAATACTTCTGCTAGTGGCAGGATGGCACAGGTCCGAAATCGTAGAAATTTTTAGTGCTTCTTTGGCTGCACGACGCAATCGACAACGCTGGAAATCTTCGTGAAAAAACAGTAGTTAAACTCATTTACATTTTTGGTTTATTTTGTAAGTGTGGGTTTAACCAAAGTTTTCCAAAGCCAGTTAAACTCAAAATCAGAGTCTTTTCGCAAGTAAGCGTTTACCGCTGAGCGGTGCACAGGCAAGCGTTTACCGCTGAGCGGCGCACATGCAAGCGTTTACCGCTGAGCGGTGCACAAGGCACTCCAATGTCGTCATATTTATACTCCGCATGTGTATGTGGTGCATCGGTGCATCACTTTCACCTCTCTGAGGCTAGGTCTTCTCTGTATCTCAAATGACACTGAATGAAGCAAATATATTCTGACTTCCTATATAATTAAATGAGATGAACTTGAAGTCACGAGTCACTATGATATATTGAAACTTGGCCAAGAGCTAAATATTCCTAAATATGATCAGACTCGAGGAGACATTTTCTCAGTGTGACCGGATTCCGAGGCGACTATTAATTTATTAATTAATTATACCTGCTTTTACATATAATGCAAAGAATAATTCTTGCGGTGGCGTCATGGAATAAAACGACGGAAGTTCATTGAAGCCACACCAAAATCCCGAAAGGCTTTGTTTTCTTAAAGAAAACAGATCTCATGGACCTCGTTGTGGAACTAGTAAACGTAGTGCATGTGTTGGCAGGACAAGTTAAATGAGCTGGATTCTAATCTCATACCTATATCATGAATGTGCCATTGATTCTTTCCTTGGTAAATAAAATGAAGAGAAATTCTTTCTGAAATACAAAAATCAAATGAAAATCCACAAACTGAAACCTGTTTCTACAAAAAACAAATTCCTGTTCCAAGCAAATAGAATCTCAAGCGAGTGTGAAGAAGCGTAAGCGAAATGGATCCATAAATGAGAAATGCATCAATCAAGTCTCAACAGGATTGGGAACGTATTTCCAACTGCGAGTATTAAATATTGGTCAAATAATTTTGTTCGCATCCACATGATCTCTCAATAAACAACGGACCGTGACCTTTGGACTCCCTGGAAATCAATCACAATACGAGAAAGAACCCAAAGGCTTTGTTGCGTTTGGGACACATATGCATTATGCAATGTGACACTTCACAAATGTAATAGTGACTCGTACCTGCGGTATGCTTCTTTTACCGAAGTTACCAGAGAATGGCTCTATGACATTCAGTTATCTCGGCAAGGTACATTTCACCAAACAAAAAGAAAAAGGTTAAAAATACGTCGCAGCAATAAGAAAATTGTTACCACTAATTTCCGTGTGGTCTTCGACAAAACTTGCGTAAAATATTCAACTACTAGCCGCCTATTTTGATATCATGTAGTGCTTCTGATTTTGTTTAAGGAAGATGGCTGTAAAATAACAAACTAATTACACAGCGTAAAGACTAAGTGCGTTGCTTACAAAGCTGTTTTCACATCGGCTGTCTCCGTGCGATGAATAATTACATTGTTTTGATCTCTCAAGCTGATGATTAATTCCAGGAATTTATACACAAGAATAAACACGCAAAATATGACCACAGGTTTATGAGGAGGCGTTTCATGGTTCAAATAAAGTAATTTAATCAACTATTCAACAATTATTAAGGAGTTTAGGATGTAACACGTGGAAGTAAATTTTTAGTAGCATTACCAGTGCATTATTGATAATTATTTGCCAGTTCCTGGGATGAGATTTTGCAGTACACTCTTTGATGATGCGTGTTGTCGGTATCCATGCTACTGATCTGAGGTGGGCTCATCAGCTTATGCGTTCCTGACGTCCTGTGATGTGAGCAGGATTCCTGAAGGAGTTCAAGGGCCAGAGCATCCTCATCCTGGGCAGCCTTACCACCTCAATGGCTTCCCTCGGAAAGCCTACTTACCAGACACGCACAAGGGCAATAAGGTACTAGGATTTGGGATTATAATTACGTTAATATTTTAGTTAAAATTTAATATCGTGTTAATGATTAGACGGGATTCTTAGTTTTGCAGACGTCGACTCAGAGAATCGAGTGGATAGACTGAGGTAAGTTTGGTTGTTGCAGTGAATGTGATACGAGAGTAATTAAAATTAAGAGATGTCGCTAACATTTGAAGAGAATCTTGATAGTTATAAGTTCTACAGCAGAGTTCCGTTTTTTATCTCCTTGGTGAACGTATTCAAGTAGCATTTCAGCGTAGGATCACGAGGATAATTCCACTGCCGATAACAGTATTATTATGTTTCAGGTTTATTAAGTCTAAGCAACTATGAATTCATTTTTACTTGATTTTTGAGATATATGAATTGAGAACGTAAAATATACTATATGAATTGAGAACGTAAACACATTCCTTTCACTGAATGATTTTAACGTGATTTGGTATTCGCAAAAATTTATTTTGTTCAGGTGTTAGCTCTTCTTAAAACTGCGTTCGAGCGACGGCTGGTCTTTACCGTGGGGTACTCGGCTACCTCGCTGCAGCCTGACTGCGTCATATGGGGCGGTATTTCCCACAAGACTTTAGTGAAAGACGCCAAGTTCGGCTATCCTGACGACAAGTATCTGGACACTGTATTGATGGAGCTAGCAGCTCTGTGTGTCGCTTAGACCTAATAGTTCTCAAAATCTTTGATGCTCTAGGTGTGAAGTACTCGATAACTTTATTCGTTTGTTTTGAATCGAAACTAAAGTTTCTTAATGGACATTCTCTTCATAAATTTCCCAGTATTTGCGTTTAGTTTTTGCTAAAAATGTACATTACCAACCAACGTGTCACAATCATGTCCTACTCATTCGGTGACATGACATGGTTATGTTCGAACATATAAACATTAGTTCGTTTCTGAGGAAAGAATATCCGGAATCATGACGACCAGATAATAATGTATAAATGACTCATAAAATAATGGTAATATTAGTTGATGTACAAATTGCTCTGTCTATGATGAGTGATTGAAGTAACAGTGATGTAGGCAATTCTTCTTACTATTGCATCAAAGGTGTTTAATGCTCGGTGCCTAATCCTCTATAACGACTACTAACAACACGCAGACAACACACTACCTATCATAACACTGTATTACTTGGTGCGTGAGGTTACATAAATATTTTGCAAGGGAATGTTTTCAGGTAGCGACTTAATTGCTGTTTGTGGTGTTCGATTTTATTAGAACGAATATCACAGGTTTGGGACCACTGTTTTGGGGTCCAGTTTTTGATTTGGAATATTGTTGGTTACTTTATACCAGTGAGGAAATAAAGTGACTAGATACGTCCTTGGATGTCAATATCATAGCACTTCTACTTCATATTATTACATATTACATTTATTTTATTTACATATTCCGTATTACATACCTATTTAACTACTTGAGTTATCGTTTCGATATGTGCATCATAAAATTATCTTGAGTTTATTCATAACTCCTGAATCTTTCATTCACGTGCTAAGTATTCGTGAATAGATATTTTTTCTTTCGCTTGTGTCGAAAATGAAGTCTGAGCATATCGCCAATTGTGGGAATATATGAATAGTGTTATTCCTTTCAATCCGATTCACACAACCGGTTAATTTATGTTCATTAGTCAAGTGAAGCTCCCAATTTTTAAAATATTCTCCAGTTACAATATTTTCCTAGTGAATCATGATTTTTTATCTACTTCTTATCAGGCACAGCCGCGGGAATGATCTATTCTTGTTTTATTAGTTCATGAAATTGAATTACGCCTTCGGTGACGCATAGAGGTTTCGAAAATTCTTTAAATTTTTCAGAAAGTTGTTTTCAATATTTTGTTTTCACTCATTGTAAGTTTCTTCTTAAGTACAGTGTTCTTGTTTATTCAGTACATTGGTCTCATTTATCTATCCTTGGTCATCAATGGTTAGAATTTATGTAACTGTTACAATAATATAATTTTGGTATAATAATTTAATAAGTTGTGCATATAATTGAAATACTTTAATACTTTTAACAACAGTGTGGGTGGAGCTGATGCTACTTCTCAGCGCGAACAAATAAAAGGCTAAGGCCGCTGCCATGCAAATAAAAAATTACTAAAAGAAGTTCAAGAATTCGGTCGCATATTAGGAAGAACGAATATGTTTTTGTTGGTCATAATACAAGAGGACTTGATAATATTTTGGTTCTCGTTTGCGCGTTGTTTGCAGCTCAGGGTTATGACGTAATGTTTTCGTCAGAAAATCATAATTTTTTATTAGTCTACGAGGTGTCATATTTTTTCAGGGCTAATATAGCACAAATCAAACTGATAATATTGTTAAATAATTAACCAAAATTATAAAGATGCTGCTTATTCTACTTCATTATTAGTATGACTAAAAAAATCACGTGCTTTGGGCTGGTAAATTTTAAACTCAGAGCTTATATGATGTAAAAGAACTTATGTAGAACGGTCGCCCACAGCCATCATTTAACATAAGGCAAGCGAGCACTACATTGGAACAGCCATTCAATCAGGCTTCAGAAGACTCCATTTGTCGATTGGTAGCGCCTGTCTCTTGATCTGGTCTAACCCTGCCTTTTGCACTTACATTGAATACTTCTCACAACTGCCTGCACAAACTCTACTGGTCAACAATGGCAAATGCATTAAGAAAAAAGTTTGTCTATTAGATCCTGGTTTTTCAGCTCAGTTTGGTCTCTCTCTAGGGCGATTTTTGCCATACGCCATCGGAAGAAGCTTTTTACTCAAGGCAGAGGCTTCTATGCTGATGTTATACTTTCAATAACTTCTTGATGATGCATGTATATACATTTAATTTTAAATAAAATTAAATTGAAAAAACATTCAGAAAAACTTTCTGTGTGACTTGCTATTTCTCATATTGAATTTTTTCTATCTCAAAAATTATTTGCTCCAGTTGATTTTATTTTGAGTAGCGCATTCTTTTTGAATCACGTAGGAAAAAATCTAGACAGAAAAGGAAGAAGTTTTTTCTAATGACCTGCACTGCCAGCATAAATGCTCGAATAAAAAAACTTTGGGTGCTGATGAAGTGTTCCGTGGTTGATCCGATAAGGAAGAAATTATTTCTAATGGCTAACAATGCCCCAAGGAATACCGGTGTAAGAGAACATAGAGCGTTGATGAAGTGTTTCTCGGTTTACCTATGGCAAAAACTGGCGCGATGCGTGACGCTATCGGCGTGGTTGGCATGAAGAACAACTGTGTTTACCTTGCATGGCTGCGGTGGCTGTAATTGCCTCCATGACCAAAAGCTTCATCAAACGCTTGCCTGATTGTCCATTGGCCTGCTGAAAAGTTGCAATCTCCGTGCAGCGTTCGATGTGTCAAGTTGCAATGGAAGGTCAGGCGCTCCTCCAGCCGGCATCTGCATGCTGTGAGAAGAGCATGAAATGAATTTACCTCAACTAAAATTAATGATGATTTAAATATAATTTACAGTAGCTGTATACGAAAATATGAAATATTTCTATATGAAATCGGACTGAAATATAAATTCGAATTCGTTTCGCCAGCACTTGTACAGTTTCAGGTAGTAAAAAATCTAGTCTTTTTAAATTTCTTCGCCAGATCAAAGTGTTTGTTTCAAGTCAGCGAAATTTCTGTTTGCTCCCATTTATGCCTCAACAAAACTATATAAGAACAGATTGTATGCGATCATTTAAGTTGAATATCTCAATGCATCCACGCAAGGCCACAATTACAAGCCATCTTGTTGAGCTCCCCGTGAAACACCTTTGTGATTCAAGGAGAAGTTTTACTCACTGCAGAATACGTGACTTTTTGTTGGTCCGATTTTTGCTTCAGTGCTTTCTGAACTTCCATCCCGCACGCTGACACGCAAAGCCACGCAGTCTCGTTGATTAGAAACAAGGCGCAATTTTTAAATGTAATTGATGCCGGCTTTGATTCCAGATAATAATTCGAATTACATTCCACATTCGATCGTTCGAAACATGAGCACTGCAAGCTTCTGCACGAACTGTAAACGAATAGCGAAATTTGCGTTATACCAGAAATTAACCACGAACAAAACTTTTATTATAAAAAGTACACACATAAATTCTTACATATTTATGTTCGTATGTACGGGTAGTTATATGTTATCATGCGATTCTATCAGAAAATAACAGAAAGTAATAAAGTGATTTGCTAATGTTTTTAGATGGCTTAAGGTTTTCTCTAGCATTGATATTTTTAAGTTCGTATAGCGATGATTTAAGACGGGTCATCTTCGAAGCGACTTCGCAGAGACACTGCATCTTGCCGTTGTGACTGCGCAGAGACACTGCATCTTGCCGTTGTGACTGCGCAGAGACACTGCATCTTGCCGTTGTGACTGCGCAGAGACACTGCATTACGCCGTAGCGACTGCGCAGAGACACTACATCTCTTCAGAGCGACTGCGCAGGCGCGCAACGTGAGCCCCACATATTTGTAATGTATGGTGCCCGAGTTCGGAGGTCAGGAATAATATTTTTCAGGCTCCCGAAGCGGAGCAGGAACGTCTCGCCGCACTTCCAATAAAATAAACAAAGGGTGCAGGACCGCCGGATTAATGCGGTGACACGCGGCTTAGCGCTCCAACCGATCCTGGGTCATAAGGTTACCCATGGGCCTCCTTGGAGACTGGCTGCAGGCCTCCCGGCCATTTTTTATACCAAATCCCATCTCTGGGAAAGCCAAACACTCATCAGCCAAATATTCTTGGATACGCGAAAGCACAGACCTAGAAACCAACTGCACTTGTTCAGTTAAGCAAATTTTCCGGAAGCCAAAATTCCAAAAACCGAGATTTGAAAAAGTCAAAAATTTAATAAAGAATATTCAAAGACGTGCAACAAGGATAATTCCAGGCTTGAAGGGCAAGTCCTGTGAAGAAAGATTAAAGATTATGAAGCTTCCAAGCCTCAGTTATCGACGTCTGCGTGGGGACCTCATTGAAGTATACAAGTATATTCATGGTTTATACAAGGTCCCCGAAGGATTACTAGAACTTGAAACAAGAACCAACACCAAGGGCCACGGCTATAAACTAAAAAAACTGCGCTGCAACTTCTCCACGCGACAACATTTCTTCTCGCTTCGAATCACCGCCATGTGGAACAGCCTCCCCGATGACATCGTTGGCGCTCCAAGTATGAACGCGTTCAAGACCAGATAAGATAAAGCTATGGAAAAATACATGTTCATACTTGAAATGCCTAGCACCATACCAACCCGGTGGAAGACTAGTAGCTAATTCAAACTATCGTCTGTCCTGAAAATATCCTTTAAAATGACACGATTTTAGATCTTCTGTTAACAAGTAACGAAAAGTAAGAATCGGCGACAGGCCACATCAGGCCTACTCTTCAGCGCCGACATCACATCACTTTGTTAAAACATTTGGTACCCTGACTGTTGTGGGATACATTTAGTACCTGGCTCTTCAGTCTTCTTGAAGGCATAATAAGTACCCCAACAGTTTATAACCAAATTATAGTGAAAAAGCGGTGCCAAATCACGTATTGTTTTCAATCAAACTATTTATAATTTTAGCTTGCTCGATAATGTTACTCAAATGACCTCAAGAGAGGAATGCATGACAACTAACACCACTCAAGTTGGTGTAACTAACCTCACAGGACTAGAGGTACTACATACGATTTTAGTAAAAACATTCAGTCGTAAAATATCAATGCTGGTTTTCACAAATGAAGTCAACAATTCTCAGGCATATAGTAGGATCTTAACGTTCCAAATGTGAAAAAGGACTAAGATTTTTCATGAGCCGGTCACAATGACAACTAATCATGCTCAGCAATAAATAATCATACCTTATATGAGAGCCATCGTATGAAGCATAAAGAAAAATTTTCACATGAACAATTTTCCTGGCCAGATTTTTTCACCTTGTCTCCAACCGTGCGGCGTTACAACAAATCAGTAGTGCCTTGCACATGCACGTTCATGGTAACGGCCCATGCTCACTGACTCACGTAACGGCTCATGGTTACTGGCTCACGTAACGGCTCATGCTTACTGGCTCACGTAAAGGCCCATGCTCACAGGCTCACGTAACGGCTCATGTTCACTTGCTCACGTAACGGCTCATGTTCACTTGCTCACTTAACGGCTCATGCTCACTGGCTCACGTAACGGCTCATGCTCACTGGCTCACGTAACGGCTCATGCTCACTGGCTCACGTAACGGCTCATGTTCACTGGCTCACGTAACGGCTCATGCTTACTGGCTCACGTAACGGCTCATGCGCCGGTTGTTAACGTGAAGTTAACCCTCAGTTAACGGCTCACGCCATCTTGCTCACCCGCTCTCAACACGCGGTCTAGAACATCATTCTATTACAAAACCCAGATGTGTGGAAAATTCAGTCATTAAAAAGACTTCACTCAGGAAGCAAAGCATTGAAATTGTTAATTTATTTCCTCTGTAATTTTATCACGCGGTAAAATATTTGATGGTCATCGATGCTCCGCGGATGTTGATTCTCTTACCTACGTTCACGCATAATGGGGGAGTGGTGTGTTCGGCCATCGAGTCTCTGAGTGAGCAGTTATTAATTGGAGCATGAGGAGCACTTCTGCAGATGATGAGGGTCGCTGAGCATTAGATTTAATGGACTTGGGGTCGTTGATGTCGATTCTAGACCGGTCTAGTGATTTGAACCGCGGTTTTCCGTCATAATGTCCGCAACGCGGTCCTGTTGAGATGATCAAACTCATCGGCTGCTCATTCTTCTCCGATTACCAGTCAACTGAGTGAAAACTACCTTAAACAGTTACAAAACATTTAAAAAGTATTGAGTGATGGCGGCATAAACGATAAATTCAATAGAAATCTACTCATCTACGAGTATGTGTAGCGTTTCATTCTAATTTTTGACCTGAAGACAGAAATGCCAGCAGATGATATTGTTCCCGATAATGTTGGATTTTGCTGTAAGTACTAAATAATTTGCATAAAACATGAAGACACTACGACCGGCGTCAGAGCCTCGGTTGTGGAAGAAAAATGGACGTAGGTTTCATACGATGATTGGGAGTTCTAAGGAAATAGAATAGCTTTGTACCAGCTCTGAAGACACAGCATAGAATAGTACCAGCTCTGAAGACACAACAGAGCATAGTACCAGCTCTGAAGACACAGCATAGCATAGTACCAGCTCTGAAGACACAGCATAGCATAGTACCAGCTCAGAAGACAGCATAGCATAGTAATAGCTTTAGATCCTTATCGCAGGATCATGTAATCCACTAGTATGAAACACGGGTGAATGCGCTCTAAAATGGATGATAGCGTTGTACGTTATTCTAGGTGGTAACATAAAGCATTTTAGGTCATGGACGTAATAAACGTACCATATATTACGACCTTGTGAGTTATAAAGACTCCGTAATGATGTCTTTAGAAGCACTACTCTTTGCGATGGAAACGTTTACATCTCATTAAAATTAACGCATATTATGAATAATATATATAAGCAACGGAAAATTAAATAGAATAATTCCAGCTAATGAATGGTGATCAAACTATAAGAAAGGTGTCTGTAGTAATGGTTATATTGATACATAATAATTGTTTTTTATAACGTAGGATAATTGGAAATCATAGATCCAGGTTTGCATTGCTTCTATAGCGTATTTCGTTTGAAAGAAATGTATTTCAAAAAACCTAGGAGAAGAAATTCTCGATTGATTCTTTTCAGTGAAACAAGTTTCAGTCTAATTATTAAGAAAACGTAACTTGCAACGTTCATACGTTGAATTTTACGGTTAAAGGTGAATCTATTTTTGTTAAATAAAAATCGTTTGCCGAAAATCGTTTCAGGAAGTCCGAGCTCTCCTGTAAATAATAAAGAATACATTGAAATTGCTAAATCTTTAGAAGATTCTCCAAAATAAATGTGTTGAATGCATGACAGTGAGAAAAATATCCACGTAAATACACCGGGATTGTATTATGCTTTGAAATAGATTAGAAGATGGAAATTGTGCAATATTGATATAACGAAAGTACGAATGAATTCTTACAAATTGATTCATTATTCCTTTATCTGTTGTCTTTATCTGTTGTCGAATTGAAGTACAATATGTTATACTAGGTATTACTTTAGGTACATCTCCTCCTCAAATGAAATTGTGAATACACCATATTTCTATTTACTAAAGCACATACTGTATTTCATCTAATGAATACTTCATCACTGAACTGCTTAGTTTCATTAGCTTCAGGTGAATAAGGCCAAGTTCACTTCCTAGTCTAAGGGCTCGAAAAATTCACCGTTATGTCTGTGAGGTGCCAGGCAACGATAATTCCTATTGACTAACATAACACGTCGGCGCCTCAATTATCTCGGTGCCGATATTGTTATTGGATTTGAATTCAATGAAGAATAATTTCGATGATACCTGACATTGTGTGGTGCAGTGCGTTTATTGAGCTGCTACAAAGCTGTGTTTAAAAATTTTCTACAAAATCAAACGGCAGGCTAGGCACTATGCAACCGATATTTGCAGTTCGCTTCATATTATTGTAACTTCCGTAAACTTAAAGTTGTATGTTTTTGATACGACCGCCGTATTTTGGTCTGACCTTTTTTCCGCAAAATGAATAAAATGATATTAATGGGTTGCTGAATATGCGGAAATTTTAACTTGCTGAACTTGAACGTTGAATGGTTGAATTGGTCTTTGTAAAGACACTTTGTCATTGAATATATTAATGGGATTAGTTTGTAAAATCTGTTTCAAATCGACATGGTTTTCATTATTATTTCAACATGATCTACGTAATTTAGTGAAATTTAGGCGGCTTTACGTATAGGGTTACGAGGTTAACTTATTATTTGAACTTAATGTACGACTGAAATAAGACAGCGGGTTGAGAGCCAAAACATTACAGTTAATTCTGACTGTTATTCATCTCTTCGCCGAAGCTTCAATTCTGTTCGGAAAGGAAATGCTTCGCTAAGCTTTTGCTATCGTGCAACTCCCATCTACAATTCTTTAGCAATGTAACCAAGGAGCGAAATACATGGTATCATCATAGGATGCTATTTCTTATGGGAATTATCAACATTCTTAAGTTAGTAGTTGAACAAATTATATTCGAATATATTGCTTTCGCCAATTTACCCGTATCCTATAGATTAGTTAATGTAATTCCTTACAGATGGCCTTTAAAGTCGGTTTGAAAGGTGATTGATGGGGCAATCATCAAGTTTGCGTATCTTTTGGTTAATCTTGTATAATCCTTCCTCAACATTTAATGGAATCACTCGCACAAGTGGAAGTGGCCTACAACCGAGACTTTTGCTTTACAAAAAATCCGTTTAAATTCGAGGTATAGAGAACGAAAATAATGAAGTCAAGCATGGACTTTGATCACAAGCTTCGGTCATCTTAACTGTTAAAGCAGCTGTGGTGAAGTCAAGAGACGAAGCACCACATGAGACCACACTATACCACATGTTAAGCGTGCAGCTGTGGTAAAGATATGTTCGCATAAGTTATTTTACTGCGACAGGACATTACGTGAAATATAAATTGCAAATGAATATTATATAATTAGGACATTAATGTTGGATCTCGGACCATTTTTAGCGCATTTGCTCATTTATTGAAAAAATGCACTATTGTGCTCGCCATGTCCGTCTGTCTGTCTGTCCGTCCGTCCGTGACCTCAAGTTTTCGTCGACGAGAAAATACGATCTCTGTTACTCATTGCAGTGAGTACTGAGTTATATTTTTTAACAGTTCCAATCTACGCAAGTTTTTTAACAAAACTTAATTGGTCCGTGAAGCATTACCACGACAACAACGCCCGCGATGTGCATACCTATGAAGTCAGACGTAAAATATTTTCACAACCATGACAGATATTAAGAGGATATAGATCCAGTTAATTGTCAACAATAAAACTGTCATTCATTCCATGACATTTACCATACAGCATTAAGTGAAAAAATCACAAAATAACGTATATTCATCCTTCCTATAATATGAGGTGTGATAATCGTTTATAGTCTCAGAGGTTGCATGAATTTTTATAACAGTCAGTTCACCATTATTGTCCTAACACCCGTTCCAATTAAGTCATATCTGACGCAGAAATATAATACTTGTGAAGCTACAAGGCGTCCAAGGAGCATGCACTGACCTGTTCCTTTGTACCAGAACGCGCCGCGAAATATGGCTCGAGGCTGCCATAAATTTCATTTTGTTTCAGAATCCTTGCGAGCTTCTTGAACTATGTATATTTTTCGCTGTACATTTTGGCGTTTCAGTTTCGCTTGCGACTGGAGGCAGGATCAGTGCGAGGTGTATGTGAGTATTGGAATTTAATGAGATAAAATGTGTAATTATATCATCGTACCTGAGAACCTGACGGAACAGGAGGTTTTGATAAACTTGGGCCCCTCGATCTTCCCGGCAGCTTCGGTGCACCTGAATACACCGACTGAGCTGAAGGTTTTGTTGGAATTGAAGCTTTTGACAGCCCTGAAGTCTTTAACTGAAGTGAAGTCTTTGAAAGACCTGAAGTATTTCCCGGCAGCTTTGGTGCACCTGAAGACATCGACTGAGCTGAAGGCTTTGTTGCAACTGAAGGTTTTGACAGCCCTGAAGCCTTTAACTGAAGTGCAGACCTGAAGTATTTGACAGACCTGAAGTCTTTAACTGAACAGAATGCTTTAACAGATCTGAAGCCTTTGGAAGATCTGAATTTTTTGACTGAACTGAAGGCTTTGAGTGAAAGCTTTAACGGAACTCCTACGGTAGACTCATGTTCTTCTTTAACGGCCGGCCTGAAGGCATGCAAGAATGTGAAACATTTAAGGCAACTTGAAGACTTTACCAGACTTAAAAGATTGAGCAGACCTGAAGAATTTGACTGTCCATTTTGCGTTCGATTCAGGCTTTCTGTAAAGGAACTGTACACTTGTTTGTCGTCTTTCCAAAATTTAATGTTTGTATAGGTTTTTGTATCTGTTTGAAAGCATTTAATTTATTTTAATTAATATTTCTATTCATGATAAATTTTCGTTTTTTACAAAATTTGTTCTTTGTACCGTCATCAGTTTTATAGGATAACAACCAAAGATTGTTTATACACGAGTTAAAAGATAATATGTGATGGAGACAAGTCACAATGTTTTATAATAATAATATAAATGACCTATTCTGAAACGATAAATTGATTGCCAGGGAATAACACTTATTGCCAATATATTCCGTAATACGATATGAGATTTTCAAACGACTTTAGGCTATCGCAAACATCAGTCTTCAGCAAAATTACATTTTATATTTACATTTTGATTTGATGTAATAGATAATATAATAACTACCTTAATCCTAATATAATAGGATTAAGGTAGTCCTTAATAATAACTAACTTAATCCTTCAGACAAATCCTCCTCTAATTTGGTTCCTGGATTAAGAGTGTCGCAGCTGAGGCTCCGTGACTTGAACATTGACCGCTGACCTCGCGTGGGGAATGCGGGGGTAATGATGGGTAATGGCTCCCCTAGCTGCCCCTGCGTCATTATTGGCACCCAGGACTGGGGGAGTGCGTCATTATTGACACCCAGGACTGGGGGAGTGCGTCATTATTGGCACCAGGACTGGGGGAGTGCGTCATTATTGGTACCCAGGACTGGGGGAGTGCGTCATTATTGGCACCCAGGACTGGGGGAGTGCGTCATTATTGACACCCAGGACTGGGGGAGTGTGTCATTAAATTGTTTTCAATAAAAAAATAATCTCACAACGCATTTAATTAAAGTTTTCGCAGTAATTAAATAGAGCGATGAATCTTGGCTCTTGGCGATCGTGACTGCAACGTTTGATGATTAATTGGATTGATCATTACGTAGCTGGTTGGTAGGCAATTGGAATATTTAACTACAGCTAGAATTCATGTAAATCTATCACAAATATAATGAGATGCTCTAAAGAACGGGCAGGTAGCTATAGACTTGCGCTTTTATATTGAGCTTAGCTGACAACTTGAATTAGAATGCAGTGCTGACATAAATAATATAGAATAATAGCGGTTTCAGCGTTTATTAGGCCGTAGGCCTGTCGCCGATTCTTAACATCGCAGAACATTTACACTCTGTTGAGGGCTCGAACCCACAACTCACTGCTTCAATTCTGCTTTGCTTATTAACCGCCCGGCCTCCTCGCCGATTCTGACCAGAAACTGGCGCACAGAGCTGGGATCGAACCGCGCCTCTCTGCGCCAATCTTGGTACTCTGAACTGTAACCACTGGTCCACCCTGCATGCATGTTGGGGACATGCATGAATGTTCAGTGTATGATGCAACGCATGGGTACAATCAGAGCTGGGCAGTGCTACTTTGAAATGTAGCGGCCGCTACCGCTACCGCTACATGCTCTAAATGTAGCGAGCGCTACCGCTACCGCTACACCCACTAGATTGTAGCGAGCGCTACCGCTACCGCTACAGTAAAATGTAGCGCCGCGACATTTGCCGCTACAATGGCCATAATTATTGGAAATCTCTAAATATTTATTGTTCTGCTATTGGGATTTACTTATAAACATTTAAACATGTTTGGTTAAAAATAATGCCAGTTTTATTGAGGACTTCTTTTGAGTTTAACATTATCACTATCATTATCGTTATCATAAACATTTAATGATAATAAAACATTTTCAAAACATATCACTGCAACTTTACTGCAATTAACCTAACCTAACTAGTACGGGTTAGATACAGTTAATAAAAGTTACAGTTATTTTTATGTTTTACCTTCCCTACATGGTTGTCTACTTTAACCAACCAATCTCAAAAATTATCCACATATACATATAAAAAATCAGTCTTTTTTTGTATATATATGTGGATTATTTTTGAGATTGGTAGATTAAAGTAGACATCCATGTATGGAAGGTGAAACATAAAAATAACTGCGTAAAAATAACTGTAAGCAAACTGAAACATGAAAAAATACCTGTAAGTGGTAACTGGTAACAACTTAACAAGTAGCAACTAACATGTTGACACTAGTAACAGGCTGAGGTTGACAACATTACACCGAAATCTTTCGTACAGTTTTATTCTGTAATTTATTTTATGTATGTATCATGCTGGTTTTTAAATAATATTTAATACTATTAAGTAAAATCTAAAGGCTTTATCTATAAATGTAGCGGTAGCGCTGTAGCGGCAAAACCTCGTATCGCTACTTAAATATGTAGCTGCCTACCGCTACCGCTACATTGCCTTAAATGTAGCGCCGCTACCGCTACCGCTAGTGCCCACCTATGGGTACAATGCAAAGATCTCTGCATTATTTAAAAAAACGTAATGTATGTAATGAATTAAGTTTATTTCGTTGCTGCGTTCTTGCAACATGTAACCCGGTTGGCTGTGTTAAGGCTGTGGTTTTAATCGGACAAAATCGTGGGACTGTGATCGTCAAGATGGCCTCAGGCGGCCTCTTAACCCTACACCGCGCAATTGTAACGGAAAGACTCCCGGCAAAAACGAAAAAGGTTAATTTTTTGGTACAAGCTAAATTGTATTTAAAAATTTAATGAACGAATTTGAATTGAATTGACAAAGGTGATTGCTATATCTAATTATTCAGGCGTATATTATTATTATTATTTTGGATTATTTATACAAAATCGGGCACCAGTTATATCAGTATAATACGAGTGTTCGCCGATTTAATAAAGAGGCTTAAAGTGACACAAAAACACAATCTACTTTCGATTTGAAGACTGAAAAATCTGTTTGAAACATTTAGTACATGAAACAAAGCAGAATTTATAAATATGGTCATTTTTCACACCGAAAATACGATGCCGGTAGATTGTAGAAAAGTAAAGGATTGAAGTATAACGTAACATCATATAAATTGTTTTAATCAAGAACCGCTTCAGATAACTAGCATACAGCTTATAATCGTTAAGTGGCATGACTGAGTTTATCTTACAATTCATTTTGAAAATTGTGTAGATATGAACAAAAACAAGTCGTCAAGGAGCACAAACGATCTATGACTGATGAAATATGAAGCATTCATTGTTTCCAAAACGATTAAACGAATTCAGTAAAAAAAGGAAATGATAATTCAATAAACGAAGCTTAGATCCTTAAATACGAATTTACAAATTTTAAGCAAAACATAATACTTGGCTGAAGCTTTGAAGGCATAAAGTTCAGTAAAAATTGTAGCCGCTAATAAAAATATCAAAATATGCTTTAAATCAATAACGAATTTTGCGACATCTGCATGCCTAGGCTCAAACATTCCACAATTTTCAGAGGAGTCGCCGATTGAGCGGCGCAAAACAAAGGTTGGCGCTCTTCACAATCCTGGATATCTGCGCTGCAAAGAAAAGATTAAATGTTCAGCAAAAATACACGCGTAATTTGGCTTTTATGTCCGCCTCGCGTGCCAGTGCGCAGCAAAGCGCTGCAGGATTGTGGTCAATCCGAGCCTCTGTGCAGTCCCGGTGCTGGACGCAATGACACTCCCGTGGCCCGCAGGCTGGTGCAGTTAGACCCCAACTGGTGCGCCATGACACTCCCGTGGCCCGCAGGCTGGTGCAGTTAGACCCCAACTGGTGCGCAATGATACTCCCGTGGCCCGCAGGCTGGTGCACTTCGACCCCAACTGGTGCGCCATGACACTCCCGCAGGCTGGTGCTGGTGCGCTCCATGGTCGTCCGCAGGCTGGTGCTGGTGCGCTCCATGGTCGTCCGCAGGCTGGTGCTGGTGCGCTCCATGGTCGCCGCAGGCTGGTGCTGGTTCGCTCCATGGTCGCCGCAGGCTGGTGCTGGTGCGCTCCATATGGTCGTCCGCATTTCAGTCTCAACTTGTGTCCAGTGTTTAGCGTGCGGCTGAGCCAGACTCTAATCCTTTATTTATGTTTTCTGAGCAATAACTACACGCTTAGGCTCAGCTAACATGCGGCTAGCCTAATTAATATAAGCTAACTTCATGGTCAACAATAACGTCCTAAATTCCTGCGCACACAGACTATTATTTCGAGTATCTCTTCTGAGACGCGCCACTGAAGGTACGCGCGGTTCTTTGCACGCTACGGAGTTAGAAAATTTTCTTCTGAATGGTTTGTTCTACTCTTAAAATTATCTGCCAGACAAATCCTTGCCATTTCCGTGTGTGCCAGCAGCGATAATCCGGCGGATGTTAGAAAAATTTGATGAGGTATAACCGTTTTTATTATATCATGTAGGGGTAACTGATGGACTTTCTCTTTTATATATACAAATAACCTCAGATTCTTCCTATTTGAATACGAATACTTTGTTCCATTATATTTTCAAATCGAGAGTGTCTTTGAAGAAAATAATTGAAATAGATAAGAATGTGTACTTTGTTATCAGAAAATTAAAACATGTAATTTTTCGCAGATATATTCCATGTGCCCACTGCTATCAAAATTCTTGCTCTAAACTTTTGAATATCTTTCAAGAGAGAATCATAGGGATAAGTTACCTATAATGTGCCTCATCTATCAATAAAATATAAAAGTTGGAATTTGTAGTGAAAATATTCAAAGTGATTCCTGCATTTGAAATTCCAGACGTTGCTTCTTTCAGAAGAAGAATGCTCTGCAGTGAGACCTGCATGGCTCGCAGTCCACTCCCATGCCAGCACTGGCTTAGTTATCAGATAAGTAAAGCTAAGCGTGATTACCTAGCCCTTTGTTTAAGTTCATGGCAGTCTCGCCGAAAGGATCCGTAGAGTGCTCGTATAGCTCTAATTATGCCGCACTCTGGCGCTCGCAACACACCTTATTGAGCGCTTCATGTCGTTGATGAGTGCTATTGTTTAGCATGAGTTCTGACATCACGCGTGTTACTTCTTTCTTAGTCTGAAGTCACAAGCACAGGTAAGGTGTTTAGAGCCACTTTACCGAACATAAGTCGGACTCGACGGCTCATTGCTCATTTATGAGCATTTCTTATGAGTCGCAATGAATGAACTCGTCTATTTGCAACACGTTCATGATTGTCCCTGCATGGTGACGGAATTGACCGGTACTGTCGGACGTCCTTGACTCAAATATTTCAGTTATACAGCATGATTTCTCAAATAATTTGCGGAAGAAGCCACTAATTCAAAATTAAAAAACATAACTCAGTACTCACTGCAGTGAGTGACAGAGAGCTCTTTTTTTCGTCGACGAAAACATGAAGTTACGGACGGACAGACAGACGGACGGACGGACGGACAGACAGACAGACAGACGGACAGACATGACTAGCACAATAGCGCCTTTTTTCATAAATGAGAAAATGCGCTAAAACGTAAAGATATAATTTGTATTTTATAAGAAATGGAGGCTTCTCAGTTTGCTTTATCTTTCTCTGTCTTAACTTTATTGTTTGCATGATTCGTTTGTAACTAAAATTATCCTTTACTTCCCCTGTTCTCTCGCAAATTTCGAATATATATTTTTTTAGAGCTTTATCATTCATATTTACCTAAAACTATCAAATATGTTAATAAACTTTAACATTATATTGTTAGTTTAATTATCAGCAACATTACCTATTTAACATAGAACTACTTCGAACATCAAATTTTTAATTAAGTCTTAAATTTTTAAAACGTTTACTAAACCATATGAAAAGATCATAACTATTTTTAGATTTTCCGAAAACCGGTTACATTTTTTTATTTGTCCAAGCAATGAATCAGTACCATTATTTGTAAAGCAGGCGTAGAGGGAGAGTCCATCGCCTGTTTTACGGCTTCCGGGAAGACGTGAGCGCAACTCAAAGTTGTCCAGGCTGAGTCCTGGAATTGTTTGCCAATTTCTATTGTGTTGGAGTGACGTCCCAACTCACAGGCTTGTCCATCAAACGCTCACCACCTGTTTGATGGACCCTCAGCTGAGATCTGCTAGCACTCAAGCTATCACCAATGACTCATGTTTACCGCCCATCTTAAACTCTTTCAATCACAATAAAAAGTCCGTAAAGCTCACACCGACGGATGTCCAGAGCGCCGCGCCCGACGTTTGAAGAAGCGTAAAGTGAGCCTAGGCGCAGTCAAGCAAAACGGCCGTGTTGCCCGACCAAATTTTCCGAGGCTCTGAATGCCTCATGCGGAACTGATGTTTCTTGAAATGAGCCCTGCCTTGATGAGGTAAAATGAAGACTTGATAATTTTGAGCTTCCATCCTCAGTGTATTGATTTATGAAGTAAAAATTAAAATGAATGTGGTGCTGTATCATGACGCTGTTGTTCAGCGGTGTATGGCAAAGAAGGTTCCACAAGAGGCTGGTGAGATGTATAAGGCTGCATAGATTCTTGTACGGCAGAAAACCACTATAATTTCTTTTGCGTTCACCACGAAGAATAGAGATGTTGGTCACAACAATCTAGCGATTGAGGAATTTGTAAAAATTGTGTGCAGCTTACTTGCTGATTTTTTTTCTTTTGTGACTAAATTTGTGTTCGTCTATGGCTTTGGTGGCTCAACATCGATCACGGTTCAACTGCTTTGCGGAAGAGTCTGTTCTTCTTATGTTATTATTACAAAAGTTACCATTTTAGATAATAGGTAATCATTATCTAACAGTTACCATTTTTAGATAATGAAAATATAAAGGCCATTGTTAGTCGTTCGTTAGAGCTGGATTCAGCCTTGGAACTGTCTTCCTACGATGGAATATACGTCGGACCAGCGTAAGGTCACGTCGTTAAAGCTCTCCTACTTCTAAGTGAAGTATATGCTTGTCTTGCATTGAGCTCTGTATCCATTTCTATAATCCTCGCACACATTGTATTTGCTGTAAAATTTTCATTATTGAACTAACTTTTCTCCAAATTTAGCATGAAGAGTGCCGAATTTCGGCATGACGAGTGAAGGCATGAAGACGAAGAGAGACCATGACAAATTTGACATGAAAAGTTCAAGAAATTTATGACGTACTGTAGATCAAAAACCTGATTATTCGACCTCTTTTCTGGTTGTACTGGCCGGATAAAGCCGCATTAGGGAGTGCGTTTAAACTTCTCATATTGCGGCTAAAATGATCTGACTAATGAATACTAGTGTTTAAGGTTTATCTCACATTAATCTATTTCTATTTTTTATTAAATTATGTCATTAGGTGTTGTCTCGTGTTTCTGGTAGAGAGGTGTGCGAGTGAGATATTCTTTCCGAGTTTGCCATTTGAGGTTTTGCCGTACGATCAAGCTTTCGCCACCCTGAGCCATACTCTCAAAACTGGCTAAGTGACTATAAGTACTTACGCTCTATTTTCTTGTCTATGATTAGTGGATTTCGCTTGAAAGACCGTCAATTATTGGCTGATGAACTTACGATCTCTTAAATATTTCTGAAAGTACAGGCTCTGTAGTTCAGCTTCCCGTTTCTCTTTTCAATTGCCGAGCGTACGATGCTTGATGATGTTTGAGGCCGGTCATCGATTATCATCCACTCCTAGCAAAGCCGGCTTAACGTGAGTGTGATAATAATTTTAGTATAAATATTCTAGTCTTAATTTAGGGGGAGCTCGAAAATCGTTAGAGCTTAGATGGAGCTCAAAAGTAACTACCTTAATTGGAGATCAACAGCCTATATTTTAAATGGCGCTCAAAAATCAAAATAGAAGTTGGAGTTCGACAGACGTTATTTTGGAGGTCATAATCTTAGCTGGAGCTCGAAGGTCATAATCGTAGTTGGAGCTCGAAGGTCATAATCTTAGTTGGAGCTCGAAGGTCATAATCTTAGCTGGAGCTCGAAGGTCATAATCTTAGATAGAGCTTGATATTACTATATAGCTAAAAAGAGGACTCAAAACCTCTAATTGGATGAAATCGTTAATTTTCTATACACGCCCGATGATTGTCGACGCTTTGAACCGTTGGCAATTGATAAACTGTAGCATTTTTATACGATTTTAATTGATGAATCACTGAAGCCGTCAAACGTCCTCAACGCCTCAATCAATTAGAGAACTTTTATGCGTGCGTTAAGAAGCAAGTGTCAGGCGCAGTCGCCGTCTATTGATTACATCTTCTTACCGAAGCCATTGAAAAGACAATTAAGATAAAAATGTACAACGTAACGAGGTGTGTTTATAATCGTAATTTAACCTGGAAATAATACGATAGAATTTAAACCTCGACATTCTTTGTTTAATTGATGCACTAGAAGCTCAGGCATCATATGAAAGTTTGTACTTTTTTGTGTCAAAGGTATGTAACATTAAGACAAGTTTAGCGTGAATTTAGCCTCAATTATTTTCACACCAGGTACAGACTTCAGAAACTAACTTCGTCGAACTGACAATGAAATCGCTCAGCTATAACTCGATGAATAATAACACAAAATATTGCAATATCAACCTTGCAAACTAGTAAGCTATTTAAGCACACAATGTAGCATCTCACTCGGACTGTTTTCTAAAATTAACCACGCAGCTTTTCAAACTATTTTCTTCAGCTCCTCAAACTCAAACTTGAATCAAACTTACAAACTTGAAACAACTTACCAAACTAAACATTCAATTTTCCCAAATAATTATTAAGTTACCCAAACTATCTTCATATGCTCGTACAACTTTCCAAATTAATTACTCAAATTCTCAAACTAAGTAAACAACTTTCCATGCTAACTAGTCAACTCCCCAAACTTACAATTTAGCAAATTAAAAAAATATATATACAATTTTCCAAGCTAACTAATAAACTCACCAAACTAACGACTTTTCTACCACACAAACTTAAAACTTTTAAACTTCATAAACCAACCATACAACGACCCTCACTAACCATACAACTTCCCTCACTAACTCCACAACTTCCCAAACTAACCATACAACTTCTCAAACTAACCATACAACTTTCCCAACTAATCATACAACTTCCCTCACTAACCATACAACTTCCCTCACTAACCATACAACTTCCCTCACTAACTCCACAACTTCCCGCACTAACCACACAACTTCCCTCACTAACCATACAACTTCCTTCACTAACCGTACAACTTCCCTCACTAACCATGAACTTCCCTCACTAACCATACAACTTCCCTCACTAACCATACAACTTCCTTCACTAACCGTACAACTTCCCTCACTAAACATGAACTTCCCTCACTAACTATACAACTTCCCTCACTAACCGTACAACTTCCCTCACTAACCATACAACTTCCCTCACAAACCATACAACTTCCCTCACTAACTATACAACTTCCCCAACTATCCGTACAACTTCACTCACTAACCGTACAACTTCCCTCACTAACCATACAACTTCCCAAACTAACTATACAACTTTCCCAATTAACCGTGCAACTTTCCTCGCTAACTATGCCACTAATTTGCAGGAAACGTTGTCTAACCTCTAAGGCTCTCAGAACACTGTTGCTGTAGCTTATTTATCTCTGGAAATATTCATATTGCAGAGGTCTTTTTGGTCACACTGTTGTAGTCTGCATATTCGACCCTCGAGGCTGTAGGGCTCAGCCCAATAATCAATGACATCAGATCCTTGTTGCTTTTTGGTCATCTCTCTCGGGGCAGCTACAATGGCAGGATTTATGATCTTGATTCGATTTTGAGCAAAGTATTCGCTCACAGAGCAAGCCATCTGCGGAATTATAAATAGGTGTTGTAATCTTCAAACTTTCGAACTAAAATTTTTTTTAATCTTCATATAAACGCAAGGGTACGATGGGCGAATTGTTGAGAGTAGAGACTTACATAATTAGGGAAAAATCATGTCCTCATTATTCCTGCAAAATTTTCTTGTTCTAAATAACCATGCTCCAGTGGTAATGAGGTCATAAGCAATATTTAAACGAGAGAAATGAAAAGTGCAAAAAATCTGACTTTGTGACTTAACTATCCAAATTAATCTGTTTCGTCTCAATGCGGCGAAACGTATTCTTAAAAAATGTATTCTTTTCGAAATGTATTCTTTTTTCCAGTAAAAGATATGTCGGACTTTTCTAAGTCAATCTTCGAGATTTCAATCTGAAGTCTTGAATATTGCAGGCCGAGCAAGTCTATGAAAAAATGTTTTTTTTGGCAATGGTAATTTTTGTAAAAACTAGGTCTAGTTTAGTCGTTCGGATATCAAAATAAATAATAGGAAAAGTAAATAAAAATTAATACCTAATGCATTGGTCTAGATTAATTTTTTACCAGGTTTCTCTCATCCAAGAGAAAATAATAATAATAAATATTAATATTAATAATAATGCTAAAAAAAAAATAATAATAATAATAATAAAAACTTGGAACGCGGAATTACCTTCCAAGAGATAAATGAAATTTGCTACGTTTTCGGGAAAAACTAGTAATTAATTAAAGTTATATGCATTTGTAATATTTGTAACAGCAAGATAATCTATCCATTTAATATTAGCAGCTAGTGAATCAGTGCGGGCTCGCTTGGATCAGATGAATTCTTTAAATTTGGAAATACCTTTATCCATAATCTTGCAAGTAATTTTCTAACCAAAGAAAGATTGAATCAATGAAAATGGTTTATGGAACTCTAATTTTATTTTACATTTTCATAATTAGTATATATTTCATATGGAAATCGAAAAAAATGATTTAATTATTAAAATAAACGTAGAATGTTACAAACCCATTGTAAAAATTTATGTTAATATTATGTCCCCGGCCGTTTCATAGCTCTAGCATATGAAACCGATAACAGCAACTGATAAAATCTTACCACGATGGGAAACTGGTCAGTGCCAGACTATATCACAAAAACACTATAAAATGTAATAAATTTTAAGAGCTTGTTCTTCTTCCTGTATATTAAGACTGGCCCTGTTAATATATTGGAGTTTTTTCTTCATTTCAGTTCGTATCATCATAACCACTCGTTTTGGGATATTATCTGGAATAGAAAATTAATTAATGGTGTTGAAGTCATACAGCATTTCTAAACAGAATTGAATATGACACAGTGAGAATTTTGACAAAAATAATGTTACGAACTTAAATTCCCTCCAATTTTTAAAACGAATATTCAGCTTTTTTTCTGAAGGACAAAAATGAACACCTCCGTTTTTAATTAGCATGAAATGTAGCTAGCGTATTAATAGATTTGTAGAGAGTTATCCATGTTGATGCATCGGGTATATTCTTGCAATTTTTCAGGCAGTGAGTGAAGAAACGGATCGAAAGTTTCATTACTTCCCTTTAAGTCTAAATTGCAGCTTTAAAACACTATGACATACAATTACAAAGTGAGCTAATTACTGCGACAAACGATAGCTTTGCCTTACGTACAACACAGTTTGGTGAATCGCAGTGAAAATTATCATGACTAATTATAATGGTGAAAAATTTCATGACAAATTATGAAGGTGAAAAATTTTATGACTAATTATGACGGGAAAAAATTTCATGACAAATTATGATGCGAAAAATTTCATGACAAATAATGACAGTGAAAAACTTCATGACAAATAATGACAGTGAAAAATTTCATGACAAATTATGACAGTGGAAAATTTCATGACAAATTATGACAGTGAAAACTTTCATGACAAATTATAACAGTGACAAATTTCATTACAAATAATTTAATTTCCATATTTGTTTGGCAGTTCGTAGGGTGGTCTGTACTGTCTACTAAACATGCTTAACAAACATACTGTCTATTGAAACGATGTTAAAAAACACTACGCATTTTAAGAAAGATTCCAGTTTCTTAAGCGGAAGCAAAAGCTAGTAATAAGGCGCATGAAAAATTTCATGCGTTGCGATAAAGATATTTTAAATTATCAATCATTTTCTAAGACGAAGATCGCCTACGAGTTACAAGTAATTAAGGGTCATTGTAATAACTCTTCTTGTTTCTAGTCTACTCGAGATGAGTAGAAAGACTGCGTTTTAAAAGGATCAGGTAATGATTTTTGAATTAAATATTGATCAATTTTAAATATTTTTCTCTGCAATTAAAAGCTATTATTCGGTTAAGAAGTTAAACGCGAACTTGAATTTCAGTTTGCATGCTTTAACTATTTATCTTCTATATCATTACCGATAATATCATGACTTAACACATCAAATCTGAATAACGTAACCTATGAATTTTCCCGCCCACTTTAGAAAATGATTCAGTTGTCTATTATTAATTTTTGGTTGCTTCCCAACAAATTTAATAGTAGAGCCAACTGACATACATTTTTCAGCGTAAAAACTTCGTAGAATATTCATATTTTCCTCATTACTGAATAAATAATTTTCAACAACATGCGTGGGCGCCTTTCAGTTCGCGGCTCCTGGTTACCGAAATAGCCGCTGACATTTGAATCTGAATGTCCGTTCTTTTAATAGAGCCATAAGGATGTTCCTAATGATGCTGATCTCTAATCATGAGGTTTATTTTAAATAAGAAAAATCTAGCGCTTTTTCTTTTATATAAGAAATTGAATCGATAAGCATTAGCCAACATGAAATGAAAACACCGCGATATTAACAAGGACGTAAATAAGTTCTCAAGTAGAAAAAATCTCAAAAACATCGCTAAATACAGAAAAGTAATCTTTTAAACCAAAATGCACTCAAGAAAATATATAAATTACATAGTGATCAGCCTTAGCAACAGAGAGAACTTTGCTGCATCGGTGGAATTATCTATTGAAGAAATTAAACTGCAGTCACAATTTAGAGATCGGGGTCGTAATTTCGTTGAAAGAAGTCAGGTGAAGCAAAAGCTAAACTTTACCAATTAGTAGGTTTTAATGAAATATTACTTCTAAAACGAGCTTCAGGAGTACGTCTGAATCATAAATTGAGATGATAACGTTCGCATTTTAAATCAGAAAAGATCATAGACTGACTTATCATCGACCTGTAAAAAATCTTAGACTGATTTATCATCGACCTGCAATCCAGAAACCAGAGGAATAAATTATATTCATCGCGTGAGGCTAATGATTGAGGTGTCATCATCGGATAGAGAGTAATGAAGCCATCATCATTCGTGACATTCGGGATAATGATTGAGGTGATATCATCAGGAAGTGGATGATGGAGCCGCCGGGATTCATAAATTCGAGGTAATTATTGAGTTTATAAAATTGATATCAAGGAAATTCTTGAAGAGGTAAAATTGGCTTGAGGGTAATGATAGGGGGTTGTAAAATGGATTTCAAGGTAATGATTGGCGTTGTAAAATTGACCTCATGGTAATGATTGAGGTTATAAAATTGGCACCAGTTTTATGATTGAGATTGTAAAACTTCAAGGTAATGATTGAGGGTTCAAAATTAGATTCGGGGTAATTACCGAGGTTGTAAAATTAATTTTATGGTATTGATTCAGAGTACAAAATTGACTACAAAATAATTACTGTGGTATTATACTTGATATAGAAGAAATGTACATTACATTGCACATTGTAAAATTGACACCAGATCAATGATTGAGGTGGTAAAACTGACATCTGGCTAGTGGTTGAGGTTGTATAACTGGCACCAAAATGATTAAGGTGGTAAAACTTACTTCAGGCTAATGATTGAGGTTATAATATTAACATCAGGCTAATGATTGAGGTTATAATATTAACACCAGGCTAATGATTGAGGTTATAATATTAACACCAGGCTAATGATTGAGGTAATAATTAACACCAGGCTAATGATTGAGGTTATAATATTAACATCAGGCTAATGATTGAGGTAATAATTAAACACAAGGCTAATGATTGAGGTAATAATTAACGCCAGGCTGAAGATTGAGGTAATAATTAACACAAGGCTGAAGATTGAGGTAATAATTAACACCAGGCTAAGGATTGAGGTAATAATTAACACCAGGCTAATGATTGAGGTAATAATTAACACCAGGCTGATGATTGAGGTTATAATATTAACATCAGGCTAATGATTGAGGTAATAATTAACGCCAGGCTGAAGATTGAGGTAATAATTAACACAAGGCTGAAGATTGAGGTAATAATTAACGCCAGGCTAATGATTGAGGTAATAATTAACACCAGGCTAATGATTGAGGTAATAAATAATACCAGCTAATTATTGAGGTAATAATTAACACCAGGCTAATGATTGAGGTAATAATTAACGCCAGGCTGAAGATTGAGGTAATAATTAAGACAAGGCTGAAGATTGAGGTAATAATTAACACCAGGCTAATGATTGAGGTGGTATCATTGCGAAGAGATCACCTGGATCGGTCGCGCATCGTCGCTCGCTGGGCGCTGCGAGCTCCCTTGTGTCAGTCCACTGCGTGCTGTCGCCGCGTGAGGTTGTCGCTCTTGCGTTCGCTTGCGCTTCTCGTCTCGACTTTCCCGCAAGTTCTGTCCTATATATCGCTGCACTTGCCATGATCTATGGCAATGTCTAATACTTGGTGAACTTGAGACAATTTCAAGTTATCGCTTTGTGATTTTAATAAAGCTAAAAAAATTCCTAGGGTTTTACGATAATTACAGTGATACGAATTCTTTGTATGCACCGCCGATAAAAGATTTTTCAGGCAGTTTGTTTTACCCTAATGAAAATTCCAGCGCAGTGAATTCGGGTGAAGCTCCTCGGAATTGCATTCAGTAGATTGCGGTGGCTTGTGTAGTGGCTGTGTGGCCAGCAGTTCCTGAATTTGACGAAATTACTGTGTAATGGAAAAATAAAGATTTTTGTGTAATAAAAAATTTTAAAAATTCTGTGGAAAGACGTATCATATGAAAAGCATCGTTTTTAGCTCCAGCGTGTTTGGTGAGTATACTTTTTAAGTTGCGAGTATCTTCATGTAATTTTAATGCCACTAATTATAAATTAAATTAATTATTTTACGTTTTCATTCGAATTTTAACCCTATTTCAATTCGCTACTCAAAAATTTTCCCAGCCTTGCGTCTGGATAATAGAAGTTTTGGCCAGTAGACAGTAGACAGTAGACATGTGTTTGGTTCGACGCGCCGGTCAGAGATTACGAGTCAGCTTTCAGTGCTCCGTGTCTCAGGCATGTAACAATCATACTATGGCGAAACTGATGGGTATTTGCAAGTTTTGAACTAATATCATGTATAGGTGCAAATTTATTTATGAATGTTGTTCTAGTCTGCACTCTGAAATGGGCGAGGCTTTGTCCGAATTAGACACAATTTTTGCCCTTGGGTGGATTATCCTGAATCCTTTTTGCCCAGTAAAAGGGTATTATATGCAGAATGTGTAACATTATTTGGGCGATACGAGCTATACGTTTTTGGTTTTATTAACGCGCATTTTCAATGGAGCACTGATCTTTTTACGGAAAACTTTATACGGAGTTTACTATGAATGTTCAAGTATATCCAGGAAAGCTCTACGGTGCTTACAACAAATAGTCATGTATATAAGGAGGATATTACTAAGAACATTCAAATATCTAAAAAAACTCTACGGACTATACTACGAATATTCAAGTATCTGTAAGAAAACTCTACGGACTTTACTACGAATATTCAAGTATATAATAATGACCCATGAATGATTTGCAATTCTATTCGTGCATTCAATATTTTACTGAATGATTCTTAATCGCAGCACAAGTTACGAGCAAATAACATTGCATCAAAACAACAAGATATTGTAAATGACATTTGTACTTCAAATTGAAAGCTTGAGTAGTTAGAATAAGAATAGTTTGAATGAAGAAATAGTCAGAGTGCCTTAAATGAATCTTTTTGCTTGCAGAATGTTGATTGTAATACATTAGCCTTTTAATTCAGCTTTTTGCTTGATTACTGTCTCAATCATTTGTTTACCTCTCAATATAATTTCTACATATACATATATATCAGTTAAGTAACATTTGGAACTTTGAATGTCAATTTCCGTAGCCCAAGTTCTTCGTTCAGCGATATTCGTCTGAACCCCTGGATGTTGCGAACGCACCTGTAGTTTCGAGAGGCTGTCACCGACAGGGGTTCCCGAACCATAGTCTTTGTCGCGCCGAGATTTACGGTCACTCCTGCAGAACACTTAGAAATTCATGGCACCATGAAAATCTGAGAACATTGCTCGATGTCAGCTACGCCATTAATAAGGCGAGGCTCTCTTAACAAGGCATTAGGAACAAGGGAGTATTTTCGGTCATGCTGCATGAATATGATGGAAATAATTACTTTTATGCTAGTCTTCCATTCGGACACATTAATGGATTTGATAACAATGCCCATCATTCTTGGATATTTAGGAATATTATAGTTACTACTGAATGAATATTATAAACCTGATCATTACGTAAGTCTGTTCATAAAGTTGACTTTATGCAGGAGACAAAGAAAAATGTGAAATCCACAAAAGAAGTTTGTACATTTTTCATCAAGACATTTATTAGCCGATAGGGAGAAAGTTCGCAAATCTTCGATAATAATTTTTCATAGTATAAAATATTCGCCATGAAGAACAAGTTTGTAACATCGGATATTTAATAACCTTTAGTTGGAAATTCTGTGATCTAAAACTTCTGAAAAATGATAGAACTTGGAGTTGGTCAATTACATTGCCCCTGTCGGAAAAAATAAACTTTTGTTTATTTTTCGCGTCGCGTATGAAGTTTACAAAAATTATACTGGTTGTCAATAATTTTTAGATCTGTCTTGAACACTTCAAGACAAGGATGAAAAATAATAAAAAATAATAAAATAATCTTTCGAATTTATTTCTTCGTTCGTTCTCTATTCTGTTCTCAAGTTTATTCTGTTCAAGATTTATTATCATATGGAATAAATGCAAATTGCTCGTCTGAAATGAACTTTGGTTTCTATTTGGTCGATTTACCAAAGAAAAAAATGGCCATACTCTTTCGAATGTGAAAGCAGCCGAAGTAAACGTTACTGCCTACATCAGTAAGTTTTGTCTGAAATAAAAAGGGAAAGCTATTAATTATTATCAGCATTCACGATATTTCAAACTTCTTTATCAATTTTTTGAAATTATTTTCTAGGATTGTGAGCGGGATCGGAAAAAGTTCTTCTGCACTGAAAATATAATTGCTTTTGCACTCTAGGATATCTGTAAGCTATACCAGCATAACTGAATTATCGATCAAAGTGGAATATAATTTCGCAAAATTGCATTTTCTATGGATTTGGCCGGACTGCAGATGTGATGAGAGTGTACGTCGAGCTAAATTAGCTGTTTAAACAAACATTGGTCGCTATAGCAGGCTCGACTGACTGACAAATGATACTACAATGTTGAAAATGATAAACACGGCAATTATGTGAATAATAAGTGTGGGAATGATACCCATAAATGATCTCAAAATTTTCTTCATCTCCGTCATTATTTTAGCTGCGTTTCGGCATCAGAATTTCTTCAAAAGCTCGCTATTGCCACCGATTGATGTTTAAACTTGGTAAACTGTATTGTAAATAAATTACTGTATAAAGAATATATTTTTAAGGAAAAAATTGATAATTAGCACGAATAAATAACTTGGATTTTTTTTTTAAATTGAGTTGGTGATATTTCTCCTCACGCCGAATGAATTAAAGCAATAAAATATAAAAATATTTTCTAAGCGTCACGATCAAATTGTTCACAATGTTGAGATCAGCTTCTGAATCACGTCCTTCTAAGCAAATGACTAAAAAACTTTAGTATGGAGTTGATTTTGTCTAAATAATGTCTAATGAAGGTTGCTTCGACGTCAGATGTCTGGTGTGAATTTGTTTCAATCAAAGACCATATTTGAATATAAGCCCACAAGGGTGAGTGCTTGTAGTCTTGAAGTTTTGATAAGAGCGTTATCAGCGCTGGAGTAGGCGTCAATGTTGATGTTTTACAGACATGTCTTCTGAACCCTTTAAATGTTTTCTCAAAGTTTGCTCAGCTCCACGTACAGGTTATGGCTAATCCGACCAGCATCGCCTGTGTGGTTGGTATTCATGGAATAATTTTCTGTTACATCGTAACTCGAATGCAGCTCGCAACTTTACGCATTTAACTCGGTGATGAAGTTATTTAGAGCCTGCCAGACCGCGGCTTGTATTTATCGCTGTTCTCTTTTCGTTGAGTTAACAGAGGCTTAGCATCTCGAGCCTCAGAGTCGACGCTGCGCTTCCAAATATCTGAGCTAGAGAATGGCCTCAATATTAATAGGTGGCTAATGAACAAACAACGATTGACTATTGGAGATCTGCAATTTAACGTAGCATGGTTAAGTTTGTCTAGTAATTATTTGGTAATATAATTTTGCTGATATTTTAATAAACATGATTTCTGTACTCTCGAATAGAGAATGAAATTAATGGTTAAAAAATTATGGGTACGTTGGGAAGCTCAAGACGAAACACCTGTTCGACGAGATAAGTGGTATATTGCAAGCTGTGATGTAAGCTTACCGCAAACAAATTCACGCAAAAGCCCTTAATACCAGGTAGCCAGTAGTTAATCAGAATAAAAATTATTGCCTTACAGAGAAAATAAGTACCTGCTTCACATCTTGGACAACAAGCGCTTTCAGTGCAGGTAACTCGCGTAAAATACCTTTGGAGTCCAAAAATTCCAAAAGTTTTATCAACTCCTATTAACGGTGGTTTTGGATCATAGTCGGTTAAAATTTATAAAACAGATCATTCAACTAGACTCAGGAAATGAAACAAAGACTTATGACTGCTTAAAATTGGAAGAAAATAACCTGGACACGACCGAGCGCCACAACGGCGCCGGCCAAGAAACAAAGTGCACAGAACTCAGGCATGCAAGCGAACTCATTTTGCCCGAGGTACGAACGGGTCGAGATTTCTTTCTGTTAAGCTCACGAGCCACTCAGCGGAGCTTATCGACCTGCCTCTGAAATAATGTCGTCAGGAGCTCATAACTCCCGACAACAATGGTCGGGTCGGCGGGGCGGTCTGTGTAACGCCGCAGTCTTTGCTTTCACTTCATTGAAGTTGGATTATTTTCACGTGATTGACTTGTGTTTGTGGAGCCTTCTTGCAGAGGCCGTCGCCATGCGGTAGCCGTGTCATGCTAGGGCTGCCATTGAACAACCAACATATGTTTCTTAACATTAATTTGTTTCTATTAGGGATTGTGAAAAAAATTACCAACGAGGAAAATTTCTCGGATAATTTAGCTCCTTTATTGTGTAATGCGTGCGGTTCCAATCGAGCCTATCTACCAATTTGATTATTGCATTATCTATTAGCTTTAAAAACTGATCAATATTAAACCTCAGTAGCTTCTGATGCTGATTTGTACGAACAATACACCATTCATTCTTAATTTAATTTCGTTACAAATTTTTGAAGTCGGATTATTTTACGGTGATTCACTCGTGTTCTCTGAGGTTGACGTGCAAGGTCGTCACGGTGGAATGACTTGATCGATGCTGTGCAGTGCCCCTCATCAGTTACTCACACTCCTTGATCACTTCGTGCAGAGAAATTTGCCCAGCGTTGATATTAGAGTGCTCAACCAATGGAAAAATGTTCATTTTACACCGTGAAGATTTTTATTCCCTACTTTAATGGATTCATCGATTGTAGATTATTCCTGATTACTGTTTGTGATTTGGAGATGGTAGCCGTTCATTAAGATCATACATGACAGTAGCCATGTAAATTATATGCGAAAATACATGTCCAAAAAAGATAATTAAACTTCTTTTTGGCTCGTCTCAATTAGATACTATTGATTTATGATATTGATATCTGTACAGCACATAAATCACAATATTGATCAGAGGCTGCCTGTGCGACGTTTAAATTCAAACTAAAACATATACTCAGAAATACATTAAACAATATATATCGAAAACTAAAAAAATGTTTGTTCAATGAGATAAAAAATCCAGCTCAAAATTATTAATTTTTATTCCAATAGAAATAAGGTTGCTATTTATGAGAATAATTTATATTTCCTGGTAAACCTTGATTCCGTGACACCCATCAACACAAGATTGTCGTATGACTATTTCGAATAATATTTGGTCGCATTGTTTCGTTTAATACGTTTTTTTTTTGTTCAGAGCATATCGATTTATTTAATAGGATTTTAGATAATAAACGGATTCGGGAGAAATTGACTCAAGAATCAGATAACAACTTGCGTAGAATGGGTTTTGTGAATATATTATTAGAATCATTGAGCTTAAATATCTATGGTATTAAATTTATTCAGCAGCCCGCAAACTAGAAAAAAATAACTGACTGCAAATATGCGTAGAATTTTTTCAACCAATCCACCCAGAAAAAAAACCTCATCGGCACTTCCAATTTTGCGAAATTTTTTACAGCGCTGTTGAAGTCGGTCGAACATTTCTCGCACGTGTTGTCGCGTGCTTCTGGTGGGCAGAAACGAAGTTACTGTACAATATCTGAGTACATATTATGGAATGGCTTCCATAAACTGACAAGAGTTTTCAAGTAGCGATTGCTATCGAGATGATGATGATGACAATCGGGGCTGAGGCTACGGCGCTAGTGGCGGCTCTGTGCGAGTGCTGAGCGCACGTTAATTATGATCGCGGTTTATTGTTCAGGGGTGATTCACGAAACCTTCCTACTTTAAAATCTCAATAAAAAAGAACTAGTAAAAATATCATTACCATAGAAATTTTATTGACAATGAAATTACCTGAATTTTTGGGTCATTTAGCTTAAATGACATCGGACAAATGATGGCCCCATATTCAATACATTCAGTTAGTCTATTTTTAAGTTTCGTTCATCTCGCTGAAGCATATTGAAGGTTTTTTGGCGATGGCTTGGCGTATGTTGTTCTTCAAATAATGTAGGGTCCTTTGACAGTCAGTGTAAACAATTGATTCAATAACCCCATGAAACAATTCAATAACAATTACCACATAAAATTCATTCAACAATAACCTCATAAAAAATCACACGGAGCCAAAGAGGGAGATTGGGAGTATATCAAGTAGATGAGGTCAATATGCTTCAGCGAGTTGAATGGAATTTCAAAAATCGACTAACTGAATGCACTGACATTGGGGGCCGTCATTTGTCCGATATCATCTTTAAAAACAAATGACACAAAAATTTAGGTAATGTCTTTTTCAAAAAAATTATATTGTAACGGTTTCCTTACTTTCTTAATTGAACTTTCAAACCAGGAAATTTCCGTAAATCAGCTTGTAGATGTAGAGCCCCTTCCTCATCGAATACATCGAGTGCACTGTGATTAATGCTGCGATAATTGTGCAAATGGTTGAACTGGATGGACAGAACTATTATGTCCTCGGATTATTCTCCAGAAAATGCAGGTATTAAATTTATCGTAATATTTTGATCGCATTAGTATAGAAATGGAGCCATAATAAATCAATTGTTTTAATGAACATTTTGAAATACAACATTCATCCACATGCAATGACTTGCCAACAATGGAGTGATTAAGAATAGTTGGCATATAATTTTCAATTGAAATGATTCATCATTGGCCTTGACCTCCTGGCCAATTGCTAGGTTGCCGGGCAGGCCTCACGATCATGTACAGGTCATCATTGCAGTTCTTACGACCAATAACCGGTTTCCAGTGTAGGCCTCACGGCCAGTTGCAGGTCGCCAGTGTAGGCCTCACGACCAATTGCAGGTCATCAGTGTAGGCCTCACGGCCAATTGCAGGTCATCAGTGTAGGCCTCGCGACAAATGATACAATGCATCAACTAGCATATAATTATAGGGTACTCGCATTCTGATGTATTCTTGGTTCTTCGTTCGATTCTAAGAAATGAATCAATGCGTAATTGTGAATATGGCATCAGCTTAATTGTCAAGCTCGTATTATTCAGTGTGTCAACGAACCATACAATAGAGTCGGACTGCTATATACGGTACGACTCAACAAAGTATCCTTTCGTAATTTCACATTAATGTACTAAATAATTTATTAACCAATGCTCATCAATTCGTCTCATTCATTATTTGTGAATCACAGTGCCTGAGTAAATTTTCATCTGTCCTAATGTCATATGAAACGTTAGAAGAAGTAAAAATTTATAATATCATTATTCATCGTTCTCACCGTATCCATACTTTTGTAACGTATTACTGTTCCACTTTTCTCAGTAGTTTCACGACCGCATAGAATTTCCATTGTGCATATATATTCGCCTTCATGTGGTAGTTTAATTTCATTTTTTTCATTTTCTAGTAGTAAATATTCACTTAATACTTTTACCAGTGCACTACAATGTCAGGTGTTGCATTCTGATCTTGGTGTTGCGAAAATTCAATTGATGAGGAGTATGGGATTCTCGACGAGTGTTATATGAGCGGCAACTCTTATTAAGTTTAAAAAGATCTCGCCTAACTTTATATTACCGTGACGATAATAGTTATTGCTTTGTGAACGAATTTTTAGGAAACATTATTTTTCAAACATTTCAGTTTTTGTTATATCAACGTGCGATTTATTTTTTTTTTTCATGACTTATATTCAAATCGTATTTGTTAGAATATGTTCTCAAACATAAATTTAATTTACAAAAATATCAAAGGAAGAAATTCTGGACATAATTTTTAATGTTCGCATTCAGGGACCTACCGTTGAAAAAGTCGTAAAAAGCTCTTTCAGAACGACTGGCTCTTATAAATAATAATTACACAAATAAATTTTGAAATATGAGTAAATCAGAACAATTGACGAGTTTTCAACAAATTTTTAAAAAATTTATCTACACCAGTAGATAACGCACTCTGATCATGGATGGCTGTACAGAACTGATCGTTTCAGCTTTAATTAAGCTGCAATCGAAGATAACATCGGAAGATTAACAGTATTGTCGACGATTATCATCACAGGATTTACAGCCAGTGAAGTCGATTGTTATAGCTTTAGGATTTGGAGTGAAGTTGAATTGGCTGGGTGTGATTGCACCTCAACGTCGTAATTTTGTGAACATTATTAATTAATTAATTATTTGTAAACGTTCAGCCGTCGGTCAGCACTTAAGCCTCCACGATAAAGCTTGGATTTCGTTACTATAATTACAAAGCTTACACAGACCACCGATTAACGTCTATTGTTAGGCCAATAGAAAATTAATCAGAAAAATAGGCAAAATTATTTCAGAATTTGAAATGTAATAGATATAACAAAGATAGCCAACGATTGTCCCGTAAATTTTCACTGTAATTCCGGTTTTAGTTGCCATATTCGAACTTTTGCGGTACGTTTCGCAAACCATCGAGTCTTCCGATCACCGACCCGTGCACGGCAACTGATTATCTTCAATTATTTTCGATTGGCGAGCAGCGGAGTGAGAGGACCTGAGGGCTGTGGTCCAGCGTGTTGTGTTGGGAGACAGACAAGGTTTATGCAGGTCTATTTCATTGTGACTGCCTTCAATTACGCTCCATGAGCCTATTTGGTAGTCCACCATTAGAGTGAGCGCCCCTGCGGCCTTCACGAGACATCATAGCTACCGTACTTCCTGATCTGACGAATATGTTGAAGTTGGTATAACATGTTTATCGTGGTTACATGCTTAAATTGTCTACTGAAATATGTTTAGGCTCACATAATGAGGTTTGTATAAAATGTTGATCGTGGTTACGTGCTTAAATTGTCTACTGAAATATGTTTAGGCTCACATAATGAGGTTTCTATAAAATGTTGATCGTGGTTACGTGCTTAAATTGTCTGGTGAAATATGTTTAAGCTCACATAATGAGGTTTCTATAAAATGTTGATCGTGGTTACGTGCTTAAATTGTCTGGTGAAATATGTTTAGGTTCACATATTGAGGTTCACATAACATGTTGATCGTGGTTACATGCTTAAATTGTCTGGTGAAATATGGTTTTACTCAAATAATGAGGTTTGTATAATATGTTGATCGTGGTTACATGTTTAAATTGTCTGGTGAAATATGTTTAGGCTCACATATTGAGGTTACATGATTATATATATTACATATATCATGGTTACATATATCATGGTTACATATATCATGGTTACATATATCATGGTTACATATATCATGGTTATATGCTTAAATTGTCGCTTCAGGTATGTTTAGGCTCACGCAATATGGTGATAATATATGTTGAGGCTGATACAACATGTTGATAATGGTTGCATGCTTAAATTATCGTATACGTTGAGTTTTACGTATCATGTTGATAATAGACGCATCATGAAATTAACGTATCATGTGCCGTTGATTGTGATTGATCGTTCTATCCCCAATTACAGGCTGTTAACCGGTCATTTTATATAGATCATTTGGATTCAGTTCTTTTGAATTCAGTGCAGTCTTATACGAAATATCAGCAATTAAAAAATGTGCTCTTATAATCAGGTCTTCTCAACTGCCGACATAACTTTCCGCTGTAACGTATGCCTGAAGTTTATCCTTTCTGATTCGATCCTCTGTCAGACGAATTTCTCGCTTCATTTCCTTCGTAGAATTAAAAGGTCGCGGTCGTGCCAGCACGCTTCAAACTAGCATACCGTTATTCAGCGCAATCAGCAACTGGTCCGATTAACCAAGCATGATTTATTGGACAATACAATTTCGTTTTTTCTAGTTTCGGCCCAAATTAGCAGCTGGTTTGATTAATCGGAAACACAGGTACTTGAATAACTTCAGTCGTCGAATAATTTAGTGTCGAATAATTCTATGTTCCGAAGTACATTTTATTTCAACTACTATGAACCAAGTTCATGCCTGTGTAATGTTTGTAAAACCAGTTTTAGAATTTTGCACTCAATATGTACGTGCTAGTTTGTAAATTAGCTGCTCTAAGTTAGCGTTTTGTTCTAGTTTGCCGAACGAAATGTTAGCCTAACAAGCATTTAATAAATTCTTTGACAAACATAGGGAGCTACGTGCATGATACTTTCCACCGCCGAACGACCGAATCAACAAAATATTTTAAAAACTTCCCCCTAATTTCCATTAATTTCTGAGTGAGGAGAAAATAAACTTTAATATATACGCTATATATACGAAAATAAGTGCTACTTGCTGATGTTCGATAGCATATCTAAGAGGCGCAATTGCAATGCCTAGACTCAAGTATTAAATCTCAGTTAATTTATTAACCATTCCAATATGGTGGGGTAACGCAACGTAACGTAACATACTTAGTATGAATGAACTTCTCCGAATTTTCGCTCACATCTTCAAGAATATAAGAAATTAAATCTTCAACCTCAGAATGTTTTTTACGAATAAACCCGACATTGTTAGGAAATGCATTGATTCCATGAACTAATTTGCTTTACTGGACTCTATGTCTATAAAAAAATCATTAAAAGACTTAAGATTCTTTCATACTTTCGTGCGCACAATTTTCGTATTATGATTAATTTTTACGCTTATATCTGAAAGCGCTTACCATCAGAGTTATTATCAGTTCATCAGTCAATGCAATGTAATGGGCGTGGCTCATCATTCACGAAGAAAGTGTTCTTCGCAGGGAAGTCTTCTGACACTTTGGTATTCAAGATATTGATCTGTAATAGGCAAGAAATTATTAATATGTTTCGAGTTAGTACGGTGCAACTGTTCTAGCATTGAGCCTGGTAACCTGCACTTCGTGTTAGATTTATTGTATTGAAATGTTCATCGTGTTCGTGTTGTTTATTGTATTGCATTGTTTTTATTCTCTCATTGATTATATAAAGTATAATGACATATTATGGTTACGGATGGAGATTTTTCTCGACTTAAGTTCGTATAAAGGAAAGAATTATTAGCTCATAATTTTGTTAGCTTGCTTGAGTGACGGTAACTCACGAGCACCATGTACATGTGCATTGACAAAGAAACACAAGCGTTCTCATTTATAGAAATATTTTTATTCGAGGTTATGCTTCATTGCCCCCTTTCCTCCTGTAAATACATTAATGCTTTCGAAAGTGAAAAGAATTATTATAATAAATACATTTTTATAGAATAAAATGGAAATTACTTTAGCAATCATTGGATAATAATTTTCTTCTAATTATCAGGATGGCATTGTTAATTTATGTATCACATTCTAGAGCAAATTGTATAGCAATAGCATAGCCAATGAGCGACCAACAACAATCCATCTAAAATAATTTCGTATTCGTCATTCAGAGTGCGTGTAAATTATCGGCTGGCAGACAGTGGTCCGAGAATCACTAATGGTACTTGAGGGAACCCCTAGTATATATAGGACATATTTGAGATCGTCGAAGATTTTTTCGTTCGCTTATTATATGCTTTGCGCGTCCATTTCCTGGCTTGCACTTGGTAATTTAGCAACTGATAGCTTCTGTTGACACGCATCACGCACCTAATCCCGTGACCCACCGTTAAAATTAAACATGAGAAAGAACTGATTCGATAATTATTAATGGTGCATGAAGACAAGATGAACGAAATACTACTAATACAAATAAAAATGAACGAAATACTACTAACACGCAGTATTGGTTTGTGGTACATGGTGCAGGTACCTACAAGTGGTTGTAGATGTAAAAGTTTGGACACCACTGATATTAATCAACAGTGAGCGGCTGAGACAAAGACAAATCTTGGATGCATATAACAAGTTGTAAAGTCGAAGAGATTTCTTGTCCCTTCTTGCGTTAATTGCAAATGAACGAGTTATATAATTCAGAACCTGCACCATAAACAGTGTTCAAATAATGAAAAGGACGCTATAATTTATATTAGGTATGTACTTGATCTCATGCTATGTATTTTGAAATCTAAATTCAAAATTTTTTCGTCACCCTTACTTCAATTTATACTAAAAATTTTAAATTGCAAGATTATTCAGAATAGTTAATACCTTCGGAATACTTTATATATCTACTTATCTTAATATAAATGGGAACTCAAAACTTATCGCAGACAAGACAAGCCTTTGCACTAAAGCTTTAATTCTTTGATGGATGTGATCACGCAACGAAACACCTCAAGATCAACCATAAGGCCCTGATCCTGAAATTGATCATTTATGTTGGGAGAAATATTGACATTGTTCTGAAGATGATTACTCCCTTGCCTGGAAGCTCTCTTGTTATAGGGGATTACCTCGGTTTCTATTTTTGTTAGTTGTTCGGAATTGGAAGTCGATTGATTTCTAAAATTATGGTAACAAGAAGAGTAGATGAAATTATAAGAAATGGACTAATATAACAAGGCACATTATCTTAATGCTTCAGGACTTGTGTCGCTGTCAAACATTATTGAAATTTACTTTGAACCGCAGTAGAAATTTGCTTCATGAACTCGAGTTATCGCGTTCATGGGAATTTTATTGACATGGATGCGGCTGATATAATTGATATAATGTTCGCGATGGACAGGCAGCGGTGGACAGGCAGCAAAAAACAGACAGTGGTAGATGGACAACGGTAGACAGGCAGCGATGGACAGGCAGCGGTGGACAGGCAGCGGTGGACAGTCAGCAAAAAACAGGCAGTGGTAGATGGACAACGGTGGACAGGCAGCGATAGTAAGTCAACCGCCAGGAGCATGCAGGATTGCCGCCAGGCTGGTGGAGGGAAGCCAATTTCCCGTCCGCCGCTTCGAGAAAACAAAATCGGGCCGCGGCTTGACGGCGCTGAACTGCCATAGCATTTTTTCTGTGAATTCTACATTCTCGGCGACTAATTTTGAATAAGATTTGAAATTTTTTGAAAAAGGGCGTGCTAGAAATAATGATGTTATCCTACATACATTATATAATGACCTTATCTGATTCTTTGAGACATATTTGAGAAAATTTGTGAGAAAGACTTCTTATCCTTAGCACTGACCAGTTCTTGGACACATGTTCTCCTCTATGCGATCTAGAGATGACATGATTAAAAAGTATTGGGAGAAGGAAGTAAAGGGAAGTAATGGGCGAAGAAGTAATGCAATTTCATGTAAAATTTAGAATCTCCCCAGCTGCTGATCAGCGAAATCAGAAGCTGCCGCATTAATACATTTTGTTCGTGAACAATGAAGTGTTCTTTCGTCTTATCACGTGGCGGGAATCGCCGTTATGCAGAATTGTTTCACAAATAACTGCCATAATTCAAGAACTTAGGTGAATTACAGGGAAACACGTAAAAATCATTGATGTATTTATGAACTTAGTCTTTTTGTGACGTGTGGCCAACTGAGGTTTTAGTAAAGATGAATCTTTTCTAATCGATTTATTTGAACATTAAGAACTTGAATGGCATATGAATACAAGAAGCTGTAGTGATGATTGTATTGATCATGAATATCTTAAATGAACACATACCCAATCAGCGTTCTCCATGGTAACATATTTTTTCATTAATGGTCGCCGGAGAAATTAAAAACTCAAAATAAATTTTGAGCAAAAAACTCAAAAACATCTAGCAGGAAAATTTTGGCTAAAGTCTGAATTACAGCTCGAGGAAAGCAAAAAAATGTAAAAAATTCCTGGGCGGCTGGAGTGCTCAGGCATGAAGACAGAGCGGAGATGCTGGCTGTCAACAAGTTGCATTTTATGGCCCAACTATGGGACTAACTTATTCCGAATGCCGCGACCGAGGAAGGCTTGGCTGCCGCCCTCGCGCCCACTTCAAAACATCGCCTGAATTTCTATGTGTTTTGAATGCTGTGCATAGCTGTGCTTTGCAGGGTGGGGGCGAGAATGTTGTATTAAAATTACGTGCAATTAAGTTATGTTTGTGTGAATTATTTTTTATTTGATTAGTAGAATAATAAAAAAGTGACGTTTTGCGAATAATTTCAGTCGGGATTTTTGGCAATTAGGGGAGCTGTTGTGCAGATGTTTTTGGCAATGATGTTATTGATAATTTCGACGCAATTGAGAGCTTTTGTGCAGCTTGAACTGTTGTCTTCATTGTCGATGTCTGGCAAGAGCGGCACGCAGGCATAATTTAATTGAATTACTAGATCTAAAAATACGACCAATGACTTAGTTTTGAGTGGTCTAGTGTAAACACGGAACCTCACATAGAAAATTAATGAGAACAGGAAAACCAAGACGACGACATTCGAGAGCGTATTAGCTTACCTTCTGAGACTGTCAATGCCGGGATATTTTAAACGCCGCTCTCATGAGGGTTATAAGCATGCACTGTTTTTGGCTGCCGGAAGCTACTCAATTCACGTGGCTCTGCACACAATGCACTTTAACACAATGCAATAACAAATGTAACGGAATGGTTTTACTAAATTTTATCCAATGACAACTATGAAGTTAAATCTAGACGTGTAGGAGTATACCGAACAATGAGAGCTCTATTCGGAATATCTCTAAACTGATTGTAAAATACGTTTGTTTTCGAAGGGTATTTAATAAAATGAAATAGACAATCTACGGATAAGATGCCAATAATAAGGTTGCTTTGAGACAAGCTGAAAAATAGAATTGGTCGAGACGCCGCTAAATAAGCGCTGATTTTTTAGCACAAGGAAACATTAACTTATTTACTGGGATTACTTAACTTGAATATATAGACACATTAACTTAGTTACCGGGACACATTAACTTAATTTGGGGCACAACATATCAAGGTAGTTACAGGAGAACATCAAATTCGTTACAAGGATACATTATTTTATTTACTAGGATACCGAGTTCCACTCGCATTCAATGTTATGATATTCGAACGGACTTCATCTCAAAGTGGTTCAATTATTCCGTAGTATTGCCAATTTGCCTATGAAAGTAAACTGATTATTTCATACTCCAGGATACGAATTCTCATAACAATGCCATTCAGGAAAGTATTTTGGACATTTAAAATTTTTTCAGCTTTCATCCGTAAAGCGAAGATTCCCTGGAATGTAAATTTTTTGTATGAATGAATGCTCAGCTTCGGAATTATTTGCTCAAGCCAATTTCTTACCGTTGTTTTCGAATTGTTTGATTAAAATTGATTCGTTGAGATTCAAGAATTTTTAAGTCATTGTATATATACAGGTGAAAAATTTGTAGTATAAACAACAGTTACAGTTCTTATCAATTGATATTTTTCGATAATATAATAGTATAGACTCCAGTTATAATGAATATTTATTTATCGAAAGTGTTAAAGTAAAAATTATTATTAGAATCTTTTAATACTCACTTATTCAAATTCTTTTCATTCATAGCAAATTGTTTAATTCAAGATAATTATGCTCATATTTTGTAAAAGGTGAACTTTGCGTTTATGGACTTCTGCGCCTGTGTGCGATAGTTCTCGCGTCGTTTATAGTTTTTTCAAAAAAAGAGAGATACGAGCGGGAGAAATCAGAGAGCACCGAGAGAGACAGAAGAGATCATCAGACGTGAGAGGTTGGAAGGGAAGTTGTGCCAATTTTTCAAATCTCGAATTGTGAAGTCCGTTCATTTATGGCTACTATCCGATTGACGTCCTGAATATTTAAAATAATAATCGTCAGCATCCACCTCATGCCAACTGGTTGATGCAGTGATAATTTTGCATTGCGCATAACATCGTTCTATTATCTATAAATTTGTTTGTTATCTGCACCCCGTCAGCAGGAGAATCCTGAAACCAGTCGGCAGAAGCCGACTGTAATAATCTGGGAATAATCAGTAATGCTAGAATTAGAATCAGTACTGATTATTCTGGGGAATGATCAGTAATGCTAGGAAAGGATTCCCTGGCATTCCCAGGACTTTAACCGGAGACGGCGTGGAGACGTAACATGTACGTCATTGAACGTTGGTAAGTTATTCGCCGAAAGTGTTTTTAGGAGTATAACGATCTTGTATTAGGGTTCAAATGTACAATTCAGGTTAGCCGGTTTATTCATCTTTACGAAAAATGATCCGTGCAAATTAGAATGTGTATTTGCCGAGTTATTTTTCCATAAAATATTGATTTCAGATTCTTTCATTGTGCACCTCATATTACTAGCCAATTTACAACGCGATGTATAGTAGACTTTCGATCGCAGTCAGCACATGTTAGTGGTTCCCCGCTACAATATTACCGAACGAAATGCTTGTCTCAGATCAAAACAGGACGTATGAAGCCCATATGCTACTAAGTAAAATAATTCTCTCAGAAATAAATGACAAAGCATCATTTCAGATTGTGAATATCAATCACAGATAAAGGAAAAACAGGAATATGATTTGATTGACGGAGTCCAGCACTTTTTATTTGTATACATTTCAAGAGAAATAAACGAGTTGCCATAGCGTTGGGAGCGCACCAGAGCTCTACCGTTCCTCCATTTCTCGACTCCACAAACTTTTCGGTCTAGAAAACAAAAATCGATATTGGAAAATCGACGGTTGCAGCTCGATTGCAAGTTTCTTCTGAAAAAAAAAAAAACTCGCTGTAAAGTTTTGGTGTTCTTTTCATGGCAGGTTGCAGGGGAAATGTCGACCCAGGCAGGGAATTATAAGCGCTTTATAGCAGACTGACCGTCCGATTACCATTGGCCTTCCAAAATAAACCGAAGATTTTCAATGGGGTGGAACATAGGCGAGAGCCATGCAGGTGATGCCGTTAAAAGCCTCGCACATTTATAAGGTGGTGCCATTTTTCTGGCCAGCGTTTGGAGTAAACAGCTTACGATTGCCGATGTGGCTGTAATAGCCACGGCTACCGACGCTAGGCAGGCAATCTCAATGTTAATTGAAGTGATCGTAAAGTTAAGCAGGTCGTTAAGCAGCATTTTACTTTGCGCTTGCCAGGAATAACATTTTGGTTTGAAATATATTCAGACGGTAATATTTGGCTAAATGAATAAGATATCTTAGAAATTTTTGATTACCGTACATTAATTAACTTCAGTTTGTCTTTTATTTTTAAACTGGAGGCTCAATATGTCTTTTAAACTGAAGGCGCTATTTCAACTTTTAGAAATTTTTCAATGTAAACTAAAAAATCCCTCAAAATAATGATTTCGGTAACAAATTGTACGAGTAGTTGCTTCACTCATGTTATCAATATGTATGCAAACTCATTAATAATTTTCTAGATGTGTATAGAGATAATTTCAAATATTCAGAAGGCAGTAGGAGCTTTAAAAGCCACGGCTTCACTTCCTCTGCTTTCCTGAGATCTAAATAAAACCTCATCCCTTTCCCTCTTCTCTGACGCCTCGTGCCACCCCTCCCTTCTTCCGAACACTTTTCCTTCTTCCGAACACTCTTCCTTCTTCCGAACACCCCTCCATTCTTCCGAACACTCTTCCTTCTTTCGAACACCCCTCCCTTCTTACGAACTCTCTTTCCTTTTTCCGAACACCTCTCTCTTCTTCCGAACACTCTTCCTTCTTTCGAACACTCTCCCTTCTTCCGAACACTCTCCCTTCTTCCGAACACTCTTCCTTCTTCCGAACACCTCTCCCTTCTTCCGAACACTCATCCTTCTTTCGAACTAACACTCTTCCTTCTTCCGAACACTCTTCCTTCTTCCGAACACCTCTCCCTTCTTCCGAACACTCATTCTTCTTTCGAATACCTTTCCCTTCTTCCGAACACTCATCCTTCTTTCGAACACCTCTCCCTTCTTCCGAACACTCATCCTTCTTCCGAACACTTTGCCTTCTTCCGATCACTTTTCCTTCTTCCGAACACACTTCTTTTTTTCTGAACACCTACTGTCTCCAACCATCCCTTCCCTCCTCCGGACATCCCTCAACTTTTACAACCTCCTTATCCCTTCTTCTGAACATCCCTCTCCGTTTCTAACCACCCATTTCCTTTTCTGAACACCTACCCTCCGAACAACCCACCTCTGAACACCCCTCCTAGTATCCAAGCCCCACTTACCTCCTACGAACACCCCTTCCCTCCCCTGCACACCCCACTCCCCCCACTGCTGACGTCACCCGATAGCGCCCAGAAAATGCAGTCTGGTACCAAAGAATCTTCTTCACGGGGACGCATTTTTCCGTCTTTTCCTCAGCGCGAAGTGAAGATGCGACGCGACGACTGCAGTGTTTTCTTGTCCCGTTAATTACTGCAGAAGATTTGGCCGCGGATTCTGCCGCTACTGAATATTACAGAGAAACATTGCCTGGGCTCTGTGAAAAAAATTCTGCCAGAATAAAATTATGGATATTTTCTCAAGATGAAAGTAACGTTGCTGATTTTCAGGAAAATGTACTGTTTGCATGCATGAATAATATTGATGGTGAAAAAATAAACGTTAAGGAAAAATAATTTTTAGTTAAGATTAAAATTAGTTTGATTGATTCTTGGACAAGGATGGATAAGAAAATCAGGACTGTGATTTATGTTCCTAAATCTGCATCAATGCCAAGTAAGTGAATGCCAAATTCTTCTTCGCATAATGAATGAAATAATTTTGAAACAAGCTGAAGATTATTGAATTTAAATGTTTTTAAGAGGAAAATTCAAGCTCAAAATAGCCATCAAATCAATAAATCTAAGAAAATTATTTCCTGGATCCTAGAGTGGAACTCTGTTGACATCAACCAACACGATTGAATGAGGATCCTGGACGTTAAGTTTACTGGTAACAGGAACGATAACACTTCAGATAAGATGTTCATGGTGAGAAACATAGTACATATCCTAAGGATTTTAAATATGGTTACTCGTAAACGTGAACTGAACATATTTTAATACAAATTCAGAATCACTTTCTTACCCCGAAGACGGATGCATCACTTATATCACTTTTGCCAGGTCAAACTGATTCAATATTACCCCATAAGGCAAAAAAGATCGCAATTACGACGAATCTTAATTTTACTTTTACAAATTTATGAGGTAATTTTTATCGAACCAATGGCCTGAAGATTCTGCGCCTTCTAAATTAATAGACTTTAGAATATAAATTCATTTACACAATGAGAGTGAAATCGTGTCCTGAGTCAATATGGAACCCAGTAGTAATGAAGCAAAGCAGGTCTCCAAAACGTTTTCAAGGAAGTTTTAATAAATATACGTTGTATTTTGCTTGCTTTTAAGTGATTTGTTAATATGTGTCATAAGAAAGCTTTCTTGAAATGACTCGTGTACGTCAGGTTGCTACACGATTATTCGACTGTAACAATTAAAAGCTAATTCAGGTCATTTAAAATTTACTTGGATGTCCATAATAAATTTGTTCGTCTGGTGAGATCTCACAAAATTTATGAATGTTCGCGAGGAGGGATTTCCACATTCTGCATGACCACTCTCAAGTGTAAGAAAAAATGCGAGTATATCTTGCACCAATTAACAATAAAGAAAACTAATGAAAATATCGATTTTAAATGTGAAGGAAACTTACATCGTATTTTTCATGTACACTTACACATCCCAAATCCGAGAAACGCCCACCCCTGATGCCAGGATAAGTTCACTCAAGCAGAGTGGAGGGAGCGTCTGCAGTAATCAATCTTAGACGAGACGCTGAGCAAATATCAAAGCTTCGATGTGTACAACACAACAGCGCAGAGGAACCCCGAGGCTCGTTAAGTGTAGGGCTGCATGTAGAGGTTTCGAGGTCCAGGGTAGAATACGAGAGAATTTCTTTGAAGGATTGTGTTTCTAGAGGAGGATGAAATTTTTGATGTTTTCAATAATGAATTAAAAAAAATTTTAGGATCAGTCAAGATAGGGCTGGATACAAAGGTTTGGAGGTCCAGGGTTAGAATACGAGAGAATTTCTTTGAAGGATTGTGTTTCTAGAGGAGGAAGACATTTAGGATGTTTCAATAAGGAATTAAAAATAGATTTTAGGGATTATTCAAGATCCAGATATTCAAGGATACAGAGGTTTCGAGGTCAAGGGTAGAATACGAGAAAATTCCTGCAAAGGATTGTATTTCTAGAAGAGGATGAAATATAAGATTTTTCAATAAGGTATTAAAAATATATTTTAGGGATCATTCAATAGAAATTACCTCCGTCCGGACAACCAAATTCATCGTCCGGACGACCAAAGATTTCTCGGATGTGGCTCACGGAAAAATGTAAACAACAAGGCAGATTTTTTCTTTCTGAATGAATTTAGAGCAAATTTCGTATCGATTACTTAATTAGTGCTTCAGATAAATAACACAAGAATTCCACTGGTTTCCTGCAACGTCAGATGAAAATATCCACTTGTTGTTTTTCGTTTATTACCGGCTATACAAAAAGCCATGATATGATTGAACGAACGTTCATGAAAAGTTTCAATGAAGGTTTATAATTCTTCTTGCAAGTTAGTTCAAACCATCAAACTTTCGTGGGACACTGCAATTAATTAATTAAATAAATATCAAATTGATTAATTAATTGAGTGCAGTGTTGCAACTTATTTGCAGCAATTTATGGTGGACCTTAAACTGCAATAAATATACAAATTTTACTCGTGCAATTGCACATCCTGCAAAAAGACAAATTTTATTTTTCCTATTTCGTTTTATAAATGAAATGCACCTTAAAAAAGTTAATAATTTGCCGAACGAAATAAAATGTATTTTTTTTTAATTTTATATCAACTTACTCATCTGAATTGACATAAATATGTATTCTTTCTTCGTTTGCAAACGTATTAATTTTTTATTCAAGCGATTTTCGAACGATTTTGGGTCACGTGTAAATTTTTTGAATCGAACAAAGAATCCTCACTTCGGAGGCTGGGCGAGTGAGGCAGATGAGGCGTCGTCTGTTCATCGTCTTAAGGTTATCAACAATAAACAGGCCTACAAAAGTTAATATTTAACTGCATGCCTGGACAAAAGAGACATGTACAAGCGAGCTTTAATAAGGGAGCTGTTAAGCTAATACTTCGCTATCGTGGCAACGCGCATCGCGTACTGTGGAATACTCATACTTTAAAATATGTAGGCTATATCGTATGAAAATTTAACGTGATCACACTACGCCGCTTTGATCAGCGTTGGCAATGTCCCCAGGCTGATGAAATCTTACTCAGTCACGCTATCGGAATATTAGAGTAACCTGATGTCACTAATTCGTGCGGGCATTGAAGTGAATTGCTGGCTAGTGACGGAAATGATCCACCAACTTTGTAATAATTTTGTTTAAACCTTGAACTTATGAATGAATTCTAGTAAATTTACGGATAAACGCAGTGATTTTTATCTTCAGCGTGAAAAAGAAATAAAATGAACTCGAATCACAAGTTTTCCAACGTCTAAATTAGTCTTCGGTTTATAATGAAAAAGAAAAGATTAGATTTCATGAATCTACTTATCTTAAAGTATCCAAACTTCATGCTTGTTAATATTTTTCCTATAATTGGTAATAGGATAAGTTATGGAGATAGTTTGTGATAACTCTAATCGTTAGTGACTAAATTATTTGCGGGCTTCATATTCGCCACGCAGCGCAGTTTTGCAAGACTGCAGACATAAATTGAGAGTCGAGAAGTTTAAAATTTGTCAACGCGAGATCCAGTGTCTTGTTATAAGCCAGAAAAAAAACCGCGGCTTTGCTTAACGCTGATGCCGTTTATTTTTTGCCATGTCGAGTGCATTCCTTACCATCTATAATGGTGAAATAATATCGAGTCATGCCAGAAAACCAGTGACTGTTTTTTAACACCATTTAAGACAATAGAGGCGAATGGAGGCAAAATGTACCATAGTACATTTTGTACCTAGAAGCGATAACTGATTGGGATGATATTGTTTGTGACCGCACAGTGCTCAGCTGAAACCTCGAGTTTCAGTTATCGGTTCATTAGAAGCATTTATCTAAAAATGGCATAGATAATTTTACGTTAATTTTCTGACGTGGAATGAAAATCATCTGTGGATAAGCAGCTCATTTACCTTGCCATACGTAATAATTATTCGAAGTGTCGAGATAACCTCTCCCACGCACTCATAACTGTCAGTAAATTGAGACAATACAGCACGACGGTAATATCGCAGTGTTGTAAGGGGAAGCAATGTTCTTATAACTATTAGGTTAATATTTGTCATTTAGGTAATTTGTCACCTCCAACCTTACCTCGCTAGGTATCCGTGATACTTAGACATTCCGGTTTGAGATTCTGCCACAGAGAAAGGCCGTAAATAAGGACCTGAATATGTAGCTTATCACTGGAAATCGATAATTTGCCTAAAGAAAACGCATGGTTTTGATTTTGGTTTTTGTGATTATTGATAGGTTGTTTTAATTATTATTCATTTTCTCAGTTTTATTTTTCCTTCTTACTAGCGATAATTTTACCACATGATCTTGCGTAAACGGACAGTGGCAGCTTTATTTCATATTATTTATTTATAGAATGGGCCCCGACACTGTAATTAATCATGAGATAAATAAGCGTTAACATTGTATAAAAGTGGATTATCAGATAAAGGATCAGAATCAGAGGTCAGAACAAGATCAAGGATCAGAAACAGGGGCATTCATCGATGTACAATTATAACTATTTATTGTAACTATTCAAGCGAAAAATTCATCACATTTCTTGAGGGCGAACATTGTAGAAGTTTTAGTATTTTATGATATTTATTTTTAATCAATGTGCTTAGAACCGTGACAGCCGAATGTCTACACCATAGCTCATGCCCAAACCTGTCCCTACGTTACAAACTAACATTACCTTCACATTTACTTTGACTTTCAACTTTACTGGACCATCTGACATTACCTTCACATTTACTTTGACTTTCAACTTTACTGGACCTGATCTTTAGTTCAATTATAGGCTTTTGAAAGTTGGATGGAGAGGATAAGTATAGCGATGGGGATGTGTGGGACCAAGGATAGGGCTGTGGCAGGGATAGGGCTGTGAAGAAGAGGTGTGAAAGTGATGAGGTAGGGCTTATCATCGGCTGCGGGAAGGTGATAGGATTGGTGAGGAGGTAGAGTCATGATGGGTTGAGGGGGGAGTGATGTAAGGAAGTCCGGTGTCGCCGTGGCTAGGTTAGCAGAAATCCAAAGTTGCTCTAAGTATGAGTATTGCACGTCGAGGTTAAAGTCTAGTTTAATATTTCAAAATGTGGCCCGAGGCAGCGCTCGTGCATCAGTCGGGATTGACCTTTATACATATTTGTTGATAGGTTCCGACCTTTCTGCTCCAGAAGGTCGGTATACAAGTTGAAGGCTGTCACAGTCTTTAAGGTAATCGCTATCACGCAGTTCTCAAAGTAATAAATAATAACTCTGAGTCAATACCATTTTAATGCCAATATAAAGATAGGAAAATGTCCAGTATTTTTTCATGATCGTAATATGAAGAGCTGCACAGATGATAGAAAATAAATCAAACGAAAATGTCTAAATTTGTCAACGGACTAGAATCTGGAGTAGAATTTACAGTGAATATTCTTCTCAGAATTGGAGCCAGCGTTTCATCTATAAAAAGTATAAAATTTTGTACTCGATAATTTATGTCAAGTGTAATCCACCACTGGAAGATCAAAGTCAGAAAGCAATATCAGACACAGGGAAGGAAAGTACCTATTGCGCTGGCACTTCAACCTCAACGCCAAGCCCGCGCTACTTGAATTTTGCATATTTTTAGCGCATTTTCTCATTTATGGAAAAATGCACTATTGTGCTCGCCATGTCCGTCTGTCTGTCCGTTCGTCTGTCCGTCCGTCCGTGACCTCAAGTTTTCGTCGACGAGAAAATGCGCTCTCTGTCACTCACTGCAGTGAGTACTGAGTTATATTTTATTGTTATTACGGACTTCTGCGCAACATTCCACAAAATCAGGCTAAAACAGAAAAAATGTATTCAGATCTGATCACTATTATGTATTCAGATTATAAGGCAATAATTATAGGGAAATAGTTATGTAATGATCTAACGATCGGCGAGCAGCTAAAATAAATCGTTCGTCAATTCCAGTTTGGTTATTAAAATTTAGTTCAACACATACATTGAAAATATTACAGAAGAAATAATTTTGTCATTAGTACTTCGAAAATTAATTAATTTATCAATGACTTAGGTTGTACATTAATTTTGAAGATTACACATCAATCCATCATATTGGAAACTTTTACAGGACGTACCACATAAAATAAGCAACATTGCTGAGGCCATAATGTGCTTCCAATTGGTCGCCGGCAATGTCTGGCACACCTTCTGCGAAAATAATAAAAAAAAAACGTTGGACGTCGGTAGTAATGGTGAACGGCTCATCAGTCGGCAGCAAAAACCGTGTCTCACTCTCACCGGTAGTAATAGTGAACGGCTCATCAGTCGGCAGCAAAAACCGTGTCTCACTCAGCACCGGTAGTAATAGTGAACGACTCATCAGTCGGCAGCAAAACCGTGTCTCACTCTCAACAGTAGTAATGGTGAACGGCTCATCAGTCGGCAGCAAAAACCGTGTCTCACTCAGCACCGGTAGTAATAGTGAACGACTCATCAGTCGGCAGCAAAAACCGTGTCTCACTCTCACCGGTAGTAATGGTGAACGGCTCATCAGTCGGTAGCAAAAACCGTGTCTCACTCTCACCGGTAGTAATGGTGAGCGTTACGTCAATGAGTAAAATAAAAGCAGAATTGAACTGAGACCCTGTAATGAAGTTAATACAGTTACTGTTGTAAAATGTGCATATAATTGAGTGATGGAAATTGTGGTTCTGTACAGATATGCGAGGGAAAAAGGATAAATATAGCTTCGAACTGAGCGTTGGTTGCAAGGTGAGCTATTGACCATCAAGTACGTGTGGTACCTATTTGAACACCGGTTGTTGTGTTGAGTTACTGACAAACAAGTAAAATAAAAATGGTATCTATTTGACTACAGTTTGTTGTGAGGAGTTACTGACAAACGAGAACAATAAAAATGGTATCTATTTGACTACAGTTTGTTGTGGGGAGTTACTGACAAACGAGAACAATACAATTGTACCTATTCGACCACCGGTTGTTGTGGAGAGTTACTGACAAACGAGTAAAATAAAAATGGTATCTATTTGACTACAGTTTGTTGTGAGGAGTTACTGACAAACGAGAACAATAAAAATGGTATCTATTTGACCACAGTTTGTTGTGGGGAGTTACTGACAAACGAGAACAATACAATTGTACCTATTCGACCACCGGTTGTTGTGGGGAGTTACTGACAAACGAGAACAAAAAATGGTATCTATTTGACCACAGTTTGTTGTGGTGAGTAGGCTAACTGACAAACGAGTACAATAAAAATTGCACCGAAGTATCGGTGGCCCGACCAAGTCAGGGGACCCCAGCAAGTAATTAACTTCTTGCTCGTGTCGTCCCCCAGGCTGCGACGTCGCCTCGGTGTGTGTCGCCCCACTTGCCTTCATTTGTGCCGCCGCCGCGTCGGGGGAGCGACTTGTGATCGAGTGATTATTGCTGCGGTGTACGGTGCTGTGCATCAGTTGCCGTGCGGTGCTGTGCATCAGCTGCTGGGCGGTGCTGTGCATCAGCTGCTGTGCGGTGCTGTGCATCAGCTGCCGTGCGGTGCTGTGCATCAGCTGCTGTGCGGTGCTGTGCATCAGCTGCCGTACGGTGCTGTGCATCAGTATCCTTAGTATCCTTAGTATCCTTAGTATTTGTTTGGGACATAGCAGTCCCAGGCCACGATGGATCGCCGCCTCTGATTATCGTTCATCCGCCCTCATTTGGGCCACCTGATGCACGATGCTGTTGCTTGCTTCTCGCCGCTGGTAGTGTTGTCAGCTGCTGTGCGGTGCTGTGCATCAGCTGCCGTGCGGTGCTGTACATCAGCTGCTGTGCGGTGCTGTGCATCAGCTGCTGTGCGGTGCTGTGCAAGGCACCAGTGATTGTACGGCAGTAAGTGTAAGTGCATAGACGCACTATTTCAGGGCGAAAGGACATAATTGCCAAGTTAAATGTTCAAAACATTCATGCAAATGTATTATCCTAACATGCAATAGAATACTATAATTCACCGCATGCGAAGTTTGTATTAAATATGGAACCGGAAATAAGAGAGGCTTGATTTTTTCAGACGCGCATGAGAAAAATATTGATTGCCGTTTAAAACGTTTGCTTCTCACAGTTTAATTCTAGTACATCCAAAGGGGATCATTTCACTTGCGGCCGACAAAGGCGGTGCAACAGCTTGATTTAGGACGAGGATGTCCTTAACTTGACATAAGGGCAAAGGGCAAACGCTGCTTATTAAAATTATTTCCATACATGAAAACTTCTAGTCCTAAATTAACTTTATTTAAGCGAAATGAAATTTTGTTGAATTAATTTTTTTCCATGCTTATTTACTCTGGAGGCGAGGCGGACGCAGTTTCGACGATATTACATACGACTTAGTGGGATAAAAATTTCCGGTGCACGGTTGTTGGAGCTGTTACAGTGAAAATGTACAGTGATAATAGAATCTTCATTTGAATGATTTGGATGGCCTTATGAAATTTTCTTTCTTTTGTGTACTGAATGTTAATTTCCCAAGGGCAGAGCGCAGAAGAAATTTCTCGGCGACCTGATACTCGTATTTTTTTGGACGTGCGTCTTTTGGAGATAATATCACGAAGGCCGGATTATTTTTATCCTAATATCTTACATACTCATAGAAGCCTTCGAATTTACGTGCATAACTTCTCTATATAAGGAAAATACCCTTATACTTATTGACTCAAATGCGAATAATGTTTGAGTCTAAGCTTTCCAACCATTGATTAAATGTTAAACAAAACTTGATAGACTAAGATATCTGTGAGAACCTAGTCAGCTGTGTGAATATCAAATATATGTGTCATTGATCAAATAATTTTACTTAAAGATAAAATGATGATGCACGTGATGGGGCCTCATCTTTAATTAATGGCCTTTCCTACCTAACATATCCTCAGGGCTAAGTTTCTAAATCGGGAATTAAATTCTGGTCTTGTTGAAGCTCGGCCCGGAAACTGTAAGCTCCATAATTAATGATGCATTGAGGCTAAGAATTCGCATTTCACAAAGCCTGCTTACTGACGAATATCTCCGCGGATGAGTCGGCTAAGGAACTGCGAGCATTCATTCGAGAAGAGCTCCAATAGAAACTTTGAATGCCCGCTGGTGTAACTTCGTGACGGCTGTGCTGTGTCAAAGACGTGTCTGCTGGCTAATATTGACTGTCGTAACTGTCTTGGCCATGACGACGTGAGCTGAGAACCTGCAGGCGATGTGGTATAAGTGTACTGAGTACACTCGAGTACTTCAGCAAGTATTCGTTACATCAAACATCGTGTGGTGTTTTAGCCTTTGTGTTACTTTAACTTGAGGTTAGAAACTTATTTCAATGTCCATTCTAGTGTTCAATCTCATTGCATGCCTATGTTAACAGAATTAGGGTGAATGCTTATACAGCGTAATTTATCTTATATTGCAACGCCGGTATTTTGCGCTCTGTTCAGCGACTTAAAACAAAATTAGGCATGATTTTCTGTACTCTTTTTGAACTAATAAGTAAAATGCTACACTTTGCCAGTCCCCACGCATATAACACAGGATGATTAATACGAAATTTCTGAGGATATCTTTAGAATCCTTAGTATTTGCTTCGGACATCCCAGTCCACGTTAGAGCGCAATCTCGGTAAAACTTTATGACGCAGCGAGTTCTACTACAAGGTAGAAATAGAATACATCAGTTTCCACTTATATTAAGTGGTGGAATAATAAGTTGAGTGCCGATGGACATCTGCCTCCCATAAGTCATCGGTGCGTCATAAATAACTTATTTTTGGCTAGGGAATAGGTAGTGTAATTGCAAAGGAACATTTCCGAAGGAACACTAAGCTTATTCAAGACATGAGAAAAACATATATATGTTAGTTACGACAATCACAGACACTGACCCATGTCGTGCACTTAAGAATATAGAGTAATGCTCTCCATCTGGACTCCTCGTCCAATCACTTCTTGTGGTTTAATTTAAGTAAATCAATGTTTCAATTTTGTCCCTGTCGTATTTGGTTACAGCTGCTTCGTCGCATCTGGTTCAAATTAGAATATATTAGGAATGGGTATTGTATAAATCGACTATATATTTATTGTAGTGGGAAACTTGAGGTACTACGATTTGAAGATAATTTTGATTTACATGGTTTAGAGTGCATGTTGTGCTTTGCTCAATTAACAGTTTAACCGTTTCCAGCGTTTTGCCCCGACAAAATTACGTTAAATTGCCTATGCGAAATATATTCAAGCGGTCATTCACTTCTCAAAGAGACTAATTAGCTGACTGCGAGGAATTTTTTCTTGGTTTGAGGGTATGTTTTTCACTGTTTGCGGGAAATGAAATTTCCAGAGCAGTATTTTATTTGATTAACACTAATGAGCTTTTAATGCTTTGAAATTGAATCCTCGCGGGCTGTTGTGGCCTCTTTAATGTAGGCAGCCAACGTTTTTTCGGAGGTAGGGGCTGAGGCAAAACTTCTTTAGTATGTCATATAAATCGAGGATCGAAATCCCAATCAATGATAGATTAGTATCTATACTTAATGTATTTATATCTGCATGTCCTCGTATAGATAGTCTGATGCTTATTCAACTGTGCAAAGGTGACTTCGAAGTAGTTTTTGATGGTCAGTTATGAATGTCACCGAGAAAAACATACAACTTTGAATAGAAAATGAACACCTTTACATGTCTAGAATCGTTTTGAATGAAAAGAAGTAGTATTTTGCTGAAGTAACATGAGTGTCATGATTTACTGAACCTTAAACATCTGTTTGTAAATTTATCCAATCTTGACAAGCACGACTAGGAATTCGAATTCCAGGTGACTGTTTATAGAATTTTGAAAGGTAATTTTGAATGTTCTCAAAGATCAAATGAAAAAAAGCTACATAAAGTTTGCATCAAGGAAATGAAACCGAAAATGGCTAACCGAACGTTAATTACAGAACCAAAAAGTTATGCATGAAGTTTATATGATAAGTGTATTAAATATGCAAAAACTCATCATAAATATACAAATTATTTCATGCAGGAACATCACAGATCTTCCCTTGGAAGAAACCTACCTTCAAACTCTTCAGATTAATTCATTCTAATGTATTTAAATAGATCCTCGATAATACGTAAAACATTGTTTATAACATTTAAAAAGGAAAACTATACATAAGAATATATTTTTAACCGCACATGATATAAGTGAGATCCATTTACGTAAAGTCGGCCAAGCTTGCAGTAAATGGCGTCTTCAGCCCGTCGGGGGAGCCAGACGATTTCTCTTCATTGCGTCGTGCGCATCGACAGCCAAGAAGCCGCGCTCACGCCTGACAAATATGCGTGCGCCTCAATAACGGAGAACCCAGGCATTGAAAAATGTGAGCTACTTCAGCTGAACCTGAAATTAAATGCGATTTCCTTCCATGATAATAAGTCGTGGCGGTCATTACAACAGAAGATCGATGTGCAGAATTTCTAAATATCCTTTCGATGTTGTGGAGTCGCTTGCCGTGGAAAGTTGTTACAGCGCTTATAGGATTCTCAGCTATTTTGAAACGGAATTTTTTAGTGAAACTCTAGATATCTTGAATTAAATAGATAACTTAACATAAATCATATTAAAACTATCTATTGAAAAGTTAAGCATCCTACAAGCGGCAAATATTGTAGGAGGCAACAAGGAAGACGGTATGCAATTTAAAATAAAAATAAAATAGATCACTTGAATAAAGTTATCCAATAACTGGAATTAAAAATGAAGCAAAAGAGAAAATGGAAGAAAAACCAGATATGGTACTCAATTGAGCTGGTGTTATTATAGGTGCGGTCTGAATAAGTCCTCGAGAGCCTCTAACAATTGGTGAACGAATAGACTTATTCGGTGAATGAGACCTGGTTTTTAAAATATCTTCAGCAAGAGAAATAAATTCAGCTTTCATAAAAAAGCGAAATAAAAAATATTGGCAGCTTTTGAGTGATGCAAATGACCAAAGAAAAATATATATTCTCTAATCCCGACAAACAAGACCGATAGCATCCATACGAGTATGTGGATGATACGAGTTCTTTTCACCAGAATTCGTTCGTAAAAAGTTTAGGCGTAAAAATTTAGAGAATATGGCACATGCAAAACAGAGCCGGCACAAGAACAGTAGAGCAGGTGCAAGCACAACAAAGAAGGCACATGGCCACAAGAGCCGACACAAGCACAACAGAACAGGCACCTGCATACAAGAGCCGGCACAAGCACAACAGAGCAGGCACCTGCATACAAGAGCCGACACAAGCACAACAGAGCAGGCAGAAGCGCAACAAAGCCGGCAAAAGCACAACAGTCCCGGTACAAGCATAACAGAGCAAGCACACCAAAAGTCGTAGGTAGAAGCGGCCCATGGGTCGTAGGTAGTGGCACATAAGTTACAGGTTGGTATCCAATTGATTATAAGTAATGGCTCATGGTTCGCAGGTTAGTAACCCATAGCATAGGCCGTAGCTAGTCCCCAATCGCTTGATGGTGGTGTCCAATAGGTCGTAGGTAGTGAGTGGCCCAGGGACCGTAGATAGTGACCCATTGTTCGTAAGTTGGAGTCTATTGATCTTAGGTAGGAGCCTATAGGTCGCATGGTTGTGGCCCTTATGTCTTTAGTAGAAGCCCATAGGTCGTAGGTAATGGCCCATAGGTCGTAGGTAGTGGCCCATAGGTCGTAGATAGTGGCCATAGGTCGTAGGTAGTGGGCCATAGGTCGTAGATAGTGGCCCATAGGTCGTAGGTAGTGGGCCATAGGTCGTAGGTAGTGGGCCATATAGGACTAGGCGGGGGTCTACTCTGTGGCTGCCGCTGGGCCTTTCTAAATTTGACACAAATTGTGAGTCATGGCGTAGTGTCGAGCGCTGCCTTTAAAAGCTACCAGAAAATATCCACCAAAACCACTCGATCATGGCATACTAAAGTGTTTCTGCAGTGAGCTTTAAAACATGATGTTATAAGTACATATTATAGTATTTTTTAGTTTCAATTCGTAGGTTAAATTTCGTCGATTGCGGCTATGAAAATGGTTGTGAAAATTAGATTTTGCAATTTGAATAAGTGGCATCTACCCTCAACATATTTTTGCTCATAGCGAGCTGAGAACAAACTTTCGAATCATCCAAGATTTCCATTCATCTTTCAATCAAAAAATCATTACAGCGACTTGAAACGAATCTCTAACAAAAGTGTGTTCATGAATATAAACAAAGATAACCGTAATTCAGTTCGGGAATCCATTGTGGTAAGAAATGGGCTTGAAGTGTGAACATTTTTTCCATGTTCTCCAATTAAAATGCAATGGTTTACAAATGATGAGTGAGTGGTGAACTATGAAAACTGCGAGTGTTTTTTTAGATACTGAGATCCTCTTTTGATGAGTCACGCCAATAATGAAGAAACGTTACTGCTTGTGGACAATGAAGACATGAAGGTTGATAACTTACATCGGCGTGCTGCGTGGTGTTGACCTGAGATGAACAAACGCGATCTTGACTTCATGTGATGAATAAGAAAAATTACTACTTTGAATGCTGCACAAAGATGGTTTGGACGTCATGTGACGAATATCGACGGTGATCTGACGAATAACGGCTCCATGTGATGAACAAAGACGATCAGAATTTCCTGTGACAAAGACGATTAGTACTTCTTGAGATGAACAAAGATGATAATCATTCCTTGCGATGAACAAAGACGATAATTATTCCATGAGATGAACAATGACGGTTTGTACTTCATGAGATGAACAGACGACCAGAACTTCATATGCTGATCACGGTCTCTCATCATGAAATATGTTCTTTGTGAGGTGAGCTTTCGCTCGGTGTCTTCGTGCTCAAGCTTCCTGTTGATCACAAAATCACAAAAGCTCGCGCCCAAAGAAAAGAGAATTTTGAGACTGGGGCTATTCGAGTGGATCTTTTTTTTTCAAGTGCCGCCCATTTAGGTTGTTTGAAAATCCTCAGCTAATGAGCAGAACAAACCGACTGTTTTAGCGCAGAGCACACACACTTCTCAGGGGAGGTTTAAGGAACGTCCAGAGCATCGCTTCAAAAACTATCCAAGAAGAAACGAAAAGCTTCTCTTGTAATGGTACCGACTTAGACTTATGCTGGTCTCATTTAGATCAGCTATTTAATGATGCTGGAAGAGGCTTAGCCCTGCAGGATCCTTCAGTGAATATTTTAAAATCAGGTTTAGGATGCGCAGAAGAGGACCTTCGTGGGGCCATTTGGGGAACGCGAAGCATCGTGCGATGCAAGAACCTGTTGGTGCTAGCGATAATTTTTTATAAATTTTGTTCTCTTAACGTTCATTTTGACACGTTATTCGTATCTCCAGTGAATTTGGTCGAGAATTTTTGCCAAAAATATGATGTGATACAAGTTATTTTTGCGACGTAATATCATCCTAAATCACCATTGCAGCAAAGATTTATTTGTCTGGAGTTCATTTCGTAATATTTGCAAGAAAAATATGAATTCAAAACATTTCTAAACCTCCATTCGGATCTTTCTTATGTTGCGCACTAAACAATTTGAGTTTGATAAGCGTCACTGTGAGAATAAAACTCATTTCACCTTCAAATGCACAACACACTCGTACCGAGACTCTGTAATGATTATGTTGCTGCAACATCATTAAGTCTCACTCGCAACATAGACGCTGTACTCACTGTCCTTCTTACTAAAGAACTCTCCTTGTTATATTCCATTATTTGTTTATTCAGTGCGCCGACATAAAATCGACGCTGCATTTCATGATATACAGTGCTTCATACCATAGCCTTTGCTCATAATATATTTAAAAAACGAATGTAAAAAATATTCCTTTGATACACGCCATGGGTTGATTTGAGGCACAGTCGAAGAAAAGTTTTATCAATGGGTCTATAAATATATAATATAAATATGATATTAAACGACAAATCTATGAGATTTATCGTGGTCAACAATTAAAACTTGTTTCAGATAAAGAATGCCCCGGTGCATAATTTTCAATTTAATAAGTACGAAAAGTCGGGTAACACAACAATTCATTGATTAACGTGATTTTTTCACGATAAAATAATAAAAATTGTAACCTATCACAATACAGGTCTTGACATCATGCCACGCCATAAGTTTTCCGAATAATTAAGTCGGTTATCAACGCCGGAAAAGTTAACTAAATAATCTTATATAAATTTAATTACCAATTAAAAATAAATCATCAAAGAAATAAATAAATTATAATAATAAAATAAAATAATAATAATAAGATTCCCATCCCTTGAATCATTAATAAATTCAGCTGCATTAAAGATCCCTTGAGATTGCGAGAAACGAGGAGATTGCCAGAACTCCAATCACTCGGTGCGCGTCAATCTCAATTACGTGGTCAAATGGAGGGCAATCTCAAAACAATTTCAGAGATGGGAGTTTGCTCTGCAATAAACCTCTTGTTGAAATAACTATGAATGAATTAATGAGAACTTTACTGAATAGGTACTCAGGAAGCGTATTGTAAAAACTCAAATTTCATTCGCATCTAAATTTGCAATGAACAACGACGGATATTATCAGAAATAACAACTGATGAAATATGCATAAAATTTGCTGTACATCTTTGAATTATGAATACGCGAATAATAAATTAATGTCAGAGTGTTGAATGGAATTGTCAAATTCGATGTTTCGCCTCCAAGAAATTTATAAACGATGCTAAGAAACAAACTAAATATTAGTTCTGGTCTGCTTAAAAAAATTATAATTGAGTGTAAATGACATCAAATTATTTATTACAGAAAAATATGCTCATAATGAAAATTATCAGCGTTAATTTCGCGATAAGCTATAAACTGGGCTCTCAACTTCCCATCTTATGCATTTTCAGATACTATATTTCTTAAATTTGAACATAAAATAGTAACATACTGCATAAGGTATATTTCCATTAACTATTAAGTGCTTTCACCACCGCAGAATGAATGCAAAATATTGGTTGAAAAAATTTCAGGCAAGCGGACAAATTTTGCATCTTTCAATGCCGGGTTTGCTATCAACTCTACCAATCCCTTGCTATACGATAAATATAGAAATAATTCATTTAGCTGCTTCAAAGAGGATGAATACTTTCTTAAATCGCATAAATGCTCAAACTTTGAGCTCTTTTTAATGTTCGCAGAATTGCCCCACCAAAATTAATGCTCGAGAAAAAGAAAATTTAATGGTTTTAAAGCTCGTGATGGAATTGAAAAAAAAATAAGTTTTGATGCAATGGTCTCAGCAATATTATTCACCTGATCAATCTCACACCAGAATTAATGATGAGAGTTAATATATTCCGGCGATAATAAAGCCTGATATAATTTCCTACTCAAAATTCAATTATCAATAATTTTTTAAAATCACAAGTTTTATCGCGATAGTTTTGCATAGTTCTCATGTTTTTGTGATGAGCTTATGCTTGCCTATCCTACGTGCATGTACACAGGAAAGATCTGGGTCCATACTTTCAAAACTCGCTAAGTGAACGTAAGTACTTACGCTCTATTTCCTTGTCTATGATTAGTGGATTTTGTTTGAAAGCCCGTCAATGATTGGCTGATGAACTTACGACCTCTTACCTTTTTTGAAAGTATAGGCCCAGATCCTGCCAGACACGACGAACCAGCCTGGCGTTAGGGTCACGGACTCGTGACACGTGTTGACTGACAGGGATTACCACTATAATTAAAATCTTACATCTAACGTCCACGTCGAAGAATACTGCAATAACTAATATCCAAGGCACAAAAGCTCCGATTAAGAGCACAACTTTGAATTAAATCTCACACTCAATATCACCGACAGGAGATTATAAAACTCCAATCAACATAATACATTTAACATTACTTCTTGAAGAGATTACAACAGTTTTGAACATTTTACATTCCACATCCCTGTGAAGGAAAAGTTTACAAAATTAATTAAAATTTTACATCAACATTCGCATCATGAAATTACAACATTATTACATTTTTCTTGCATGTAAAGTCCCAAACATCCCTCATCCCCCAACGCTGCACCTCCACGAATAGCAATAAAGTATAGGCGCCTATACCGACTTGCATGGCTATAATGAATGAGGTTGTATCATCTTGTGAGTCAATCTATGATCTAGATTTCAGCCTTCTTCTATTACTATGAAACTAAACGCGCAATTTACGTATTAGCCGCCGGTGAACCCTCTGTATCCCTAATTTAAATCACTTTGCTGATCGATGAACGAGATTAGTTACATTGTGCTTATGAGGTAACGAGAGAATATAATGCGTCACGCAACATGACACGTGAATATATTAAGGCACAACTAAAATATTAGACTTCATCTGTATCATGAAGAATCCTCGCAAGGTGTCTCTTGCATTAAGCTCCACTTATTGCTGCCGCAATCACGTGATAATTCCACGCATTTCCCTCCATCACAAAGAGACTACGAGCCTCGCGGTCGTTGGAAGCGTCGTGGCAAGCGCCCTGTTGTATTATGCACGAGCTCAATCTTCTTCCAAGTGCTGCGATGACGTGAAGATAATATAGAGTCAATGGAGGAAATACGGCAAACAATAATATTCTTGGGGGTTATTCATAACACTACGCTTGCTCAGATCGATCATCAGGCTGCAAATAGACTTAGGAGAGTCACCCTTCGCTAAAAATTGATCGTTCGCTTTTTGATCGCTTATGCTTTTATAGAAATGATATTGGTTACGGCGATATAGGAGTTTGTACAAACTAGTATAGGAATTATATTATGTGAAGCAAACGATTTAATAATTTAAGTTTTAATTAAAATAAAAATATTAATATCTACTGAAGAGACTTAAGTATTACTTATGAAGAAATTTGCGGAAGTTAAAACTAATGAGAACACAATTAAAGATGTGAATACTAGAGCCAACGAATACGTATTGTTCGAGCCCTCATTTTTAGCAATGCCGGTCTGATGAATTGTCGAGGCATAATTGCAAGGCATCTAATAAATTTATTTGTTGTCGCTTCTGCTTTGATGTTGGCACTTAAAAAAATAAATATTAACTGCCAGGCTTCGAATTTTTAATTACTGAAATCTGTATGACTACAATCTTCATGGGCTCATTTTCTAACATGCTATGGAATTAATTGTTATGTATTTTACGTCAAGCGTGAATATCTTACGTCAATTACGTCAATTATCAAGCGTAAATATCTTTTTTAAAAAAAGTAAAACAGGCACCGTTTGAGCCTAATTTTCTGACATGTGAGTATAGTTGTTGTCATTTTAGCTTGCCACGTAAAACGATGCATTCCTAAACTCGTTATTACGCACTTTATTTTACACGAAATCAAATTGGTGGACAGGATAATGAAATATTCGAAATACATTTAATTTGCTGATTTTCATCGATACGATTGAGTTGGAATAACGTTGAATTGGCTTTTAGCAAATGTAATTCTTATAGTGCCATGATGCCTGAACATCCATCCAATTGAGTGGAATTATGCAGACAAGGCAGGTCAGCTCGCTACTCAAGCACTGCACATCACACAGCCAACGTGTTGTTGATACCAAGTCACCATTTGATACAATGAGGTCCTTATTGATGTGAAGAAGTTTAAACTTACGTTTATAAGTTTTCATTTGATATAAAATGACTCCAGTTGACGTAAAAAGTCATCTGTTGATGTGACGAAATTGACATGAAGTATTTCACTCTTTAATTAGACAGCTAGTGTAGTAAGTATCGGCCTCTTCAATTAGACAGCTATATTAACTGTAATATTTGACAATTTATCATTCTTATTATCTCTGAAATAAGTGATTAGCACATAAAACAGCCATAACACATGTGTGCTCTACCAATAAAGCGTTTTTATTTGGTGTGAATTAGCTCCTGATGCGAGATTGCCAATGCGACGATTTTTCCACCCTCTGCACTGATGACTAAAGCAGGATATTGCTGAGCAGTTTAGACCAGTTGCTGAGGGGAGAATATGCATGGAGCGCATGATAATGTTCATTTAATTCGGCTATTAGATCCTGGAAATATTTAATATCCAAGTTCAGGTACTGGAAAATGAACAAACAGAGAAGATATGTGGATACATACTGCAGAGGCAGCACAGTCATGCACCACAGTGGCAGCGCAGACATGCACCACAGTGGCAGCGCAGACATGCACTACAGTGGCAGCGCAGACATGCACCACAGTGGCAGCGCAGACATGCACCACAGT